>NW_011888804.1:4976229-4985246 GCF_000151845.1 Pteropus vampyrus
TCGTCTTTGCCACCATAGGGGAAAGCCCGTATGGGAAAAAATTAACTAAATGAAAGATAGGGAGAGAGATTTTCCATGATGTACTTTGAGTATATGGATCCAGCTCTATCTGAGGCTAGAATCCACTCCTGGACTTTTGAGCTACACAGGTCATTACTTTCCCAAAGTTCTGAGTAAGATCTTGGAGAAGAGAGCTACATACCACCAGTGAGAACGAGGGTCCAGTGAGGCGAGGTGGGGCGTTGGTGAGTGTGATACTGTGATTTATAATAGGAAGTATATATTTGGTCTTCATCCCCAGTTCTGGCACAGAGCTCCTAAAACCCTTGGAATTTCCTAAGTGATGAGAATGATAAAGGTATCTTTTGTTATGTGAAAGAGGTGACTTTTGGAAGCACCTGAGGCTGGGGGCTGATTGCCAAGATATGATTAGAGGGTTGGAACTTTTAGGACCTCCTGGGAGGGGAGAGAAACTGGAGATTGATATCAGTTGCCAATGGCCAGTGATTTAATCAGCCATGTCCCTGTGATGAAGTCTCCATAAAAACTCAGAAGGAGAGGGTTTGGAGAGCTTCTGGGTTGGTGAAAATGTGGAGATTTGGGGTGAAGGGCATGCTTTGAGAGGGCATGGGAGCTCCGTATCCCTTCCCACATACCTTGCCCTATGCATCTCTTTCACCGGGTTGTTCCTGAGTTACATCCTTTTATAATAAACTGGTAATCCCGTGAATAAATGGGTTCCCTGAGTTCTGTGAGCTGTTCTAGCAAATTAATTGAACCCAAGGAGGGGTTTGTGGGAACCTCTGATTTATAGTTGTCAGTTGGTCAGAAGCACAGGTGACAACCTGGGTTTGCGACTGGCATCTGAAGTGTGTGTGTGGGGGGCAGTCTTGTGGGACTGAGCCCTTAACCTGTGGGATATGGTGCTATCTGTGGGTAGACAACGTCAGAATTGAATAAAATTATAGGATACCCAGGTGGTATCCAGAAAATTGCTTGTTGGTGTGAGAAAACCTCTCCTCAATGAATTGGAAGTGAGATCTGGACACATTTAGTATATTGCCAATGTTTTATAGGTCAAAATTTCATTCGTTGACCTAATATCCCCATTTTTCAGATATGGAAATTGAGGCTTAAAGCTATTAAGTGATACAGAGGATAAAAGAAAGAATAAAGCTCAATTAAGTCCTCATAGCCCCCAGAGGTAGTAACAGACTGGAAATCAGAAGTGGGTTTTAGTTTCTACTTTGCCTCTACCTTGCTGGGTAAGCCTGGCTAGATGCCTTCCTGTATCACTCAGAATTCTCTGATTGCAAGCAATTGAAAGTGACTTTAACTTATGCAAAGAAGAATTTACTGGAAGGATATGAAAGAGCTTGTAGAAGAGAAGAACAAGGTCTCTGGAAAAACAGGAGCCAGGGAGCTGGGTAGCAGGAATTCACGGACTCACTGAAGACATGAATCAGCTACAAACTCCCATTCCTTGCTTCACGTGCACATTCCTGGGATGGGACATCTGATTGGCTGAGCTTGAGGCGTAGGCCCGCCCTTTGGTAGTGACATCATGATTGACAGCTTCATTACGATTCTATCCAATAAAAGAACATTTGTTTTCCCAAAGCAATATTGAGACGCTGTTACCCTGATAAGGAATATTGGTGCAGGGTAGGCGGAAGTTATCCAGCCCCTCTATCCTTCCCTATGCTGCCATTTGTTTTAATCTACAACGTAAATAGTTGGGTCATAAGGGTCTCTGAGCCCTTTCAGATGTAATACTCAGATTACATCTTGATTTAACCCGGCCCGAAAGAAGCTAGAAAAAAACACATTCCCAGAACCGGGATTTTGCATTTTTCTGTGGAAGAAGCCAAAGAATGTCACACGAATTTCCCCGGTCAACCATTTTGCTACCCGACCTGCAGGATGAGTGGTGGGGAGGGATATAATGGCTCGAGCGTTTGCAGGCTGTGATGAGGGTGGTTGTCGCCAAACCCCTTTGAGCTTGATTTTCCTCATTTACAAAACAGGGCTATCTGTTGCAGAGTGTTGCGGTGGTGGTTCAAAGATACAAACACATTTGCAAGGCACTGAATGCTCATTATGTGCCTGGCTCTGTGCTAAGAGCAGGGACCACAGCCTCTTTTAATGACATTTTCTGGCACAGGTGAGAAGCAGGCACGCAGCATTCAACAGGGGCTCAATAAATGCTCTTCTCCTTTCCTTTGCCTCCAGGCACTGGCAGGACTTCCTGAAGCATCTTCCCTCTCCTGCCAGTCCTACTGCTCTGATGAAATTCTGAAGCCTACAGGTGCTTAAGGCCGAAAGTAGCAGGTGTATCGATGTCCCTGTCCCTCTCTCTTCCTGCCTGCAGCCAGTCTGGACACATGGCGAAGAGATCAGCTGCAAGTTCCAAAGTAGAGAGGGCATTCAAACTTTTGGTGGGTGGAAGGTTCTGGAAACTCAGATGATATATTAGGAGGGCACCTCTCCCCCTCCCCCACCCCCCCGCCACTTAGGTCAAAGTGCCCGGATAACTGGATTATAATCGACGTGTTTGAATCTGGCCAGATGTGGGCTGCCCAGCTGACAGGAGCCACAGCTGGAGCAGGAGTGGTGGCTGCATTTTCCCTCAGCTGCAAACCAAGGGGTCAGCACTTTGTAGGGGGAAAAAAAAAAAAATGTCCAGGCATCAGCTGGTGGAAATGGTCCTGGCAATCACAATAACCAGAGGAAGGCGAGGAGTTTTTATTGTTTTAATTGGCAGCTGTCTCTGGATTCTCGCTGAAGAGAGTTTGGAGATTGTGACCCGGGCAGGCGTGCGTGTGCATGAGTGAGTGTGTGTGTGTGTGTGTGTGTGCGTGCGTGTGCATGCGTGTGCACCCGTGCCAACGTATATGTATGTAAGGAAAGGTGGAGGAAACCCGTAGGTGAGCATGGAAGAGCCTGGGACGAGACGGCCGCCGTGTGCGTGTTGACAGGGAGGTGACGAGGGCAGCAGCCACCTTATCCGCTGTGCGTTCTGAAGTTGAGAGAGACATCGGGAGCAGGGCGACGTTTGGGGGAAGAGACGAACGGTCTTTGTTGTGCGCGTGCTCACGTCTAGAGGAACGTGAAACAGTGGGGCCGAAAGAGCAGGAAAACCCGAACGCGTGGGCCAGCGGGAAGCGCGGTGGCGCAGGAGGCGGCAGAGGACGGACCTGAGCCAGCCCCAGGGTGAGCGGAGTAGGCTCCCTCCTGCCCGGCCAGAAATAGTTTCCGGGAACGTGGCGCTTTCCCCGCCCTGGCTCTTGGGCCAGCGGGGAGATAAAGCTGCCCGCGGAGCTTGTCTTGGCTGCCTCTCAGCTCACACCGCTGACAGGCTGCTTTGATCTCGGGTTATCAGGGCCTAACCCTGTGCCCCTGGCCTGTTCTGCCAGCTCCCACCGCCACTCACCTCGGCCCAAAGGGCGTTCCATGAGGTCATTGTTGGGAGGGGCCCCCCCAGCCCTCGCGCCCCGCTGGCCTTGGAGCCTGGGTGCTCGCTGCAATGAGGCCACCATCTTTCAGTCTCAGAGCGGGGATGCGAAGAGGGACAGTAGGCTTTTGAAGTGGAGCCAGATGACATGGCGCCCACCGTGAAGAACACGGGCGATTTCACATGTTCGAATCCTCCTCCTGGCTGGGCCTTCGCCCCGGGTGAGTGGCCAGATGCAAGGAAACAGGAATGGCAGCCAGAAACCTTGCATCGTTGCCTTCAGGCTGCTGCTGAGTCACTGGGTGCCCTTGGGCGAGCCCTACTTCTCTCTGGACCTCGGTTTTCGTCCTCTGTCTTGTCAAAACAAAAGTGCCTTTATAACTATGAAAATCTCTTTTCAAGTAAAATCGCGTGCGGAAACCCAAATGTAAAGCAGATTGAAGGAGAGAGGGACTAGTTGAAGGAGGTTTCAAGAGCCGGCACCCTAACACACAGCTTTGTCTTTGACCTCTGTTCCTGTTCGCACGTTAGATTCCTGGGGCTACCATCACACGCACACACACAAAAAACCCCCACACACTGAGTGGCTTAAAACGACAGAACTTTACAGTCTTGACAGTTCCAAAGGCCAGAAGCCCAAGATCAAGATGTTAGCAGGGCCCTGCTCCCTCTGAAACCTGTACAGGAAGATTCCTTCCTTACCTCTTCCAGCTTCTGGTGGTTTGTCGAGCATCTGGTGTTCCTGGTCTTATAAGTTCGCATCATTCCTGTCTTTCATTTTCACATGTTTTTCTTGCTGTGTCTTTTCACTCATCTCTCTTCTGTGCGTGTGTGTCTCTCTGTCCAAATTTCCTCTTTTTATAAGGACACCAGTCATATTGATGAGGTGCCCCCAAGGGACCTCATTTTAACCCGAACATCTCTGTAAAGACCTATTTCCAAATCAGTTCACATTCTGAGATTCTGGGGATTAAGACCTGAAGGTATTTTTTTTTTTTTTTGAGGGGGAGAACACAATTCAACTCATAATACCAATTATACCTTTTCTAAATTCCGAACTCATTGTTTGTGAACATAATAAAACGTTGTTTTCTACCACACATTTGGGGGCGATTTGTTACACAGCCATCGTAAAGTATAACAGTAAAGTAAACGGAAGGAACGTAGATGCTGGCGTCACACTTAGAACCCAGTTCAGGCCCAGCTGCCCCACTTAACATCTTAATCCCAATCGTTTCTCTCTCCGGGCCCAGTTTCCTCTTTGGAAAAATGGCGTTTGATTGCGAGACCGTCTATAAAGCCCCAAGCGTCCTGGTGGTTCTTGATAAAAGTCATTCCTCTCTTCCCAAATTATTCCTTGACACGGCGCTCCTGAGATTTAGCGATAAGTGAGTTTCTGAATTCTGGACACAGCCCCTGGATCCCAGGAACCAGATCTTTATTTATTTCATGCCTACTTGGCTGAGGGAATGCGTTCCCTTGGCAGGCTGTGTGTGTGGAGCCCGTTCTCTGCTCAGACTTTCAAGACAATTTAGTCTGAGCTAACCTTGGTTTCTTGTTACCAAAGGGAACCGAGGCTTGAGCGGAGGCCTTGCAGAATGCCTGCGACATCAAACGGCAACTACCCTACTGCGTTCTGAGTTGCTGAGCGTAAATAAATTAAAACCATACCCGCTCCCTTTCCCTGTAAGCACACACACGTAATTTCATTACGGCCGGAATGAAGTGCCGCAGGCGAAACGTGTTTGGGGCTTGGCTGAACCCAGAGTGCTCTTGGAAGACATGGATCTGTTGGGCCAACTGAGGAGGGAGCCGTGTTTGGCTCTCTCCCTCCGCTCTGCACACTGGGTGATCCGCAGGCGTGGGACTGGCATGTGAGCGTTTCATATCAGGGGTTCGGAGGACCACAGATGTATTGGCTGTTTTTTTCCTTTTCCACTTAAAAAAAAATTGGAGTAAAATATACATAACACAACATTTGCCACCTTAATTCCTTTTAAGTACACGGTTCAGAGGCATGAAGTACATTTACACTGTTGTGCACCCGTCGCAAGCCGCTATCCACCTCCGGACCTTTTACGTCATCCTCTTGAAACTCCGTCCCCGTGAAACACTAACTCCCCATCTCTCCTCCCCCCGGTTTCTGCCAACCACCATTTTAGTGTTTGTCTCGGTGAATTTGACAGTTCTAGGTCCCTCATTTAAGTGGAGTCGTATAGTATTTGTCCTTCTGGGACTGGAAAATTTCACTTAGCATAATGCTGGCAAGGTTCAACCCTGGTGTAGCAGGTGCCAGAATTTTCTTCTTTTGTGTGTATATACCATTGTATGTGTTCCGCTGTACGTAAATACTACATTTTGTTTGTTCATTCATCTGTGCGTGGACGTTTGGGTTGTTTCTGCTTTTTATGAGTAATGCTGCTGTGAACATTTGTGTACAAATGCCTGTTTGAGTTCCTGCTTTCAGTTCTTTTGGGCATATACCCAGAAGTGGACCTGCTGGATCAGATACAGATGTATGTTAGATCTTGGCTGCCCTTTGAGAATTGGACAATAGCTCTATGAGATCTATTCCTCCCTGTATGTGTCTCTATATGCACATTTGGTGGCCCAAGGTCTTTCTGAGACTCAGGGTAAGATCTTGTAAACTGAAAGAACCAGAATCTTTTTAAACTGATTTTAAAAATAATCGTATAGTAACAACAACAATAATAAAATCTAATATGCATTAAGAACCATGTGTAAGGCACTGTCCAAAGTACTTCGCATTTCTCATATAATTTTATCTTCACGATAATCTTATGGGATAGGTAATGTTGACATTTCCATTTTACAGATGAGGAAACTGAGGCTGCAAGAGGCTGCATAACTTACCCAAGGCCTAGAAGCTGGGATTCAAACCCATATCTATCGGATTCCAGGGCACCCTCTCTGAAATACTGAATTTTGCTTCCTCCATTATGATGTCAAAGATGCTTTTGTGACAACTATGAGGTGATGTGATACATTGAATGTTGAGTGTCACCATCACTCCAAAGACTTCGTCAGTGACATTAATTGGTGACTACTATGTGCCAGACTCCAGGGATACAGTAATGAATGGGACTTGGTCCTTGTCTTTAAGACACTTAAAGTGTGATAGGGAAACAAAGATGTATAAAATCAAGTTATTTTAGTTGCAAGCCATCGATAGAAATGCAAATCCCACCAGCTTATGTCCCCGACTGGGATTTAACTGTTTACGGACCTCGAAAGAATAGGAGGATATCTTACGTAATGGAAATAAGAAACATGGAGAATCAGGGCCAATGACTGATCAGGATTCATTACCTCCTTTTCTTTTTTTTCTCATCCCCTCTTCCTCCCTCTCCTCCACTTGCCTCTACATTATTATCCCTGGCCTCCAGCATCACCAACTAGCTCCTTCATCCATGTGGGAAGAAAAAGAATCTTCTCCCAAGCATCAATACATGGATCCTGGGGAAGGGCTCTGATTGGCCCCCTTTTGGTCACGTGACTTTTTTTCATCCAATCACTATAATAGACCAGGTCAAGGGGCCAGAAGAAATGGGATGGAAAAGATTTCTGAGCAGATAGAAGTAAAAGGTACTGCAGAAATAATCATTAGTGCCTCAGTCGCAGTTTCTTGTTTATAAGAAACGAAGCCCCTTACAAACAGATAAGTTTGTAGCAGGATGAGGTCATCATTGCAAGGGGTCAGATGGGGAATTGGAAGATCGGGATTAGATGTCACTCTCTCTGTCTCTCTAGGACCATGTGGCATCTCATCTTTGTTTACCTCTGTAATCTAATTCATTCTTTTTCATTCTTTCTTTGAAGAATAGTTTTCTCTGTTTCAGCTCCCAATGGATGGCATCGACCACGCCAGCCCCAACTATACATGACTGCTTTCAGTTCCAGCATCTGATACAGATTGACCAGAGTCTTTGTATTTCTGGCTCCAGGGAGAAAGAATGGATCGATCCAGCTGGGGTCTAAGGTTAGCGATGGGCTGAATAGCGATGGGCTGATGAAGTGGGCTTCCATGCTACGAACTAACAAACTAACTAACTAACAGAGTTGTCAGTGATGAGGGTATGGGTAGGTTGGGACTCTTGAAACATGTACATACTTGTGATAAATATAGCAATAGGAGTATCTATAAGACATAGAATATAGTAGAAGGAGAGAGTAACTTTTTCTGGAGGATTAAAAGAACCATTTCTCTGAGGAGACAACTTTTGGGTTAGGTTTTGAAGGATGAAGAAAAGTTTTTCTAAGGTATATGTATTAATCAGGATATACTAGACCTCAAAATCTTAGCAGCTTGACACAACAGAGGTTAGCTTTTTGCTAGCCCTGTTCATCCATCACAGATTGGCGAGGACCCTGGTCCACACAGTTACTCGGGGACTCAGCACGATGAAAGTGCGGCCATCTTGTTGCCTTGCCATATGGAGCACTTGGCCCCTTTAATCCCTGTGACAGGAGAAGAAAGAGACGGGGCTATCTTATGTGAACTTTTCATTGCCTCAACCTGCAACTGAAACAATAGCTAGAAATTGTCATGTGGCCCCAACCAACGGCAAGGCGCTGGGTAAGGCAGGGGAGCAAATGGAGTATTAGGGAAGTGTGACAGTTCTGCCACAGTAGGTCAGCAGTGAGATCATTTTCCATCAAGCCAGCGGTTCTCGACCAGGAGAGATTTTGCCCCTCTAAGTCACATTTGGCAATGGCTAGGGACATTTTTGGTTGTCACACATGGGGATCCTATCAACATCTAGCGGGTCGAGGTCAGGGGTTGGGATGACGGCTTGGGAGGAGTAAAATAACACCATAGTTAGAAATTTTCACTCTAGGACCTGCCAGTCATGGGTTCACATCCGACCTCCTCTACATACTAGCCCTCCGGTGGGCTAACACCTCTGAAACTCAGTTACTGAGAATAATAGTAGCGTCCGCTTAGCATATAGCCTGCCATTTACAAAGCCTCAGCCCTGGCAGCTGTATCATGGTCGTTTATGCTTGTAGTTCAGAGCGGCTAAAGCATAAAGCATAAGAGGGATGGTCACGGTAGATGTGACTGGATTGGCAAAGGCCAGAACTTGGGCTAGAGGTGGGGTTAGTTCTTAACTACCATACACGTGAGCTAACTCCTTTTTTTGATTGCAGGGTAATTCATATAACGTACAATTAACTATTTCAAAATATACACTTCGGTGGCATTTAGTGCATTCACGATGTGCAACATGGTTGTGTAACCATGCCCTCTATCTCGTTCCAAAACGTTTTCATTATCCCAGAAGAACAGCCATGCCCATTAGGTTATCACTCTTCATCCCCATTCCCCCCGGCTCCGGGTGACCACTCATCTGCTTTCTGTCTCTCCAGATTTGCCTGTTTTGAATATTTTATATAAATGATATTATACAGTAGGGGGCTTTTGGGTGAATGGCTTCTTTCACTGAGCATAATATTTTCAGGGGTCATCCATGTCGTAGCATGTATCGGTATTTCATTCCTTTTTATGGCTGAATGACATTCCATTGTGTGGCCAGACCCC
>NW_011888804.1:4985296-4991361 GCF_000151845.1 Pteropus vampyrus
TTCTGGAGGATTAAAAGAACCATTTCTCTGAGGAGACAACTTTTGGGTTAGGTTTTGAAGGATGAAGAAAAGTTTTTCTAAGGTATATGTATTAATCAGGATATACTAGACCTCAAAATCTTAGCAGCTTGACACAACAGAGGTTAGCTTTTTGCTAGCCCTGTTCATCCATCACAGATTGGCGAGGACCCTGGTCCACACAGTTACTCGGGGACTCAGCACGATGAAAGTGCGGCCATCTTGTTGCCTTGCCATATGGAGCACTTGGCCCCTTTAATCCCTGTGACAGGAGAAGAAAGAGACGGGGATATCTTATGTGAACTTTTCATTGCCTCAACCTGCAACTGAAACAATAGCTAGAAATTGTCATGTGGCCCCAACCAACGGCAAGGCGCTGGGTAAGGCAGGGGAGCAAATGGAGTATTAGGGAAGTGTGACAGTTCTGCCACAGTAGGTCAGCAGTGAGATCATTTTCCATCAAGCCAGCGGTTCTCGACCAGGAGAGATTTTGCCCCTCTAAGTCACATTTGGCAATGGCTAGGGACATTTTTGGTTGTCACACATGGGGATCCTATCAACATCTAGCGGGTCGAGGTCAGGGGTTGGGATGACGGCTTGGGAGGAGTAAAATAACACCATAGTTAGAAATTTTCACTCTAGGACCTGCCAGTCATGGGTTCACATCCGACCTCCTCTACATACTAGCCCTCCGGTGGGCTAACACCTCTGAAACTCAGTTACTGAGAATAATAGTAGCGTCCGCTTAGCATATAGCCTGCCATTTACAAAGCCTCAGCCCTGGCAGCTGTATCATGGTCGTTTATGCTTGTAGTTCAGAGCGGCTAAAGCATAAAGCATAAGAGGGATGGTCACGGTAGATGTGACTGGATTGGCAAAGGCCAGAACTTGGGCTAGAGGTGGGGTTAGTTCTTAACTACCATACACGTGAGCTAACTCCTTTTTTTGATTGCAGGGTAATTCATATAACGTACAATTAACTATTTCAAAATATACACTTCGGTGGCATTTAGTGCATTCACGATGTGCAACATGGTTGTGTAACCATGCCCTCTATCTCGTTCCAAAACGTTTTCATTATCCCAGAAGAACAGCCATGCCCATTAGGTTATCACTCTTCATCCCCATTCCCCCCGGCTCCGGGTGACCACTCATCTGCTTTCTGTCTCTCCAGATTTGCCTGTTTTGAATATTTTATATAAATGATATTATACAGTAGGGGGCTTTTGGGTGAATGGCTTCTTTCACTGAGCATAATATTTTCAGGGGTCATCCATGTCGTAGCATGTATCGGTATTTCATTCCTTTTTATGGCTGAATGACATTCCATTGTGTGGCCAGACCCCATGTTCTTTATCCATTCATCCATCGATGGACATTTGGGTTGTTCCCACCTTTCGGCTCTTGTGAATAAGGCGGCTCTGAACATTCACGTACAATGTGCGAACATATGTTTTCATTATTTTTGCATATTGACCTAAGAGTGGAATCACTGGGTCATGTGATAATTCTACGGTTAACTTTATGAGGAACCGTCAAACTGTTGTTCACAGTTTGTGAGCTACTCTGTGCCTGGCACTGCGCCGAGCGCTTTACGATATATCAAGTCACTCCATCCTCATAACAGCTCTGTGAGGTTGATTGCTATTATTATCTTCATATCCTGGTTAAGGAACCTGAGGCCCAGAGAGGTTAAACAACTTACCCAAGGCCACAGAGCTCGTAAGAGACGATGACAGGAAAACGGGGCCCAGGGAGCAGAGAAACAAAAGAACCAGATTTAATTTCTTCTTTCTCGCTACTGCTTTCTCTCCTAGCCCCGACTCGGGTGGGAGATGGTAGAATTCGGCTGGTGGGAATTTGAGGGCAGGAAAAACACCGTGTCACCACTCCTGGAAGAGTTTTATGTCCGCCCACGTGCTTGGACACGGACCCACAGGAGGCACAAGGATAAATCACTGGGCTGTTTGACAAGGCTGGGAAAGAACTTGGGGTTGAGACAGAGCAGCCTGATGCAGGCGGGCTCACGCGGAGCGGGTGCGACGTCACCAACACCCCATTTTCCTCTGCGCGTTTATAGTTTCTCCCTCAGGAGCCCCCGGGGTGTTGGGACACTGCTCAGCTGTGTGGATTTAGTGTGTGGATTTGCACGCCGATGTGGAGGGGTGCACGTGGAGGTCTGGCGGGTGCAGGAGAGTGGGCCTGAAGGGGTAGCTTTTTCCACTTAACATCCGTGGGTTGACTCCTACTCAAGATGGAGCCATCGGTTAGGACCTCTGCCCTTGTGGTCCCCACAGTCCAGTGAGGAAAGCAGCCGGACAGTCCTCGGTGACATCCACCAGGGTTTATTCTCAAGTCTTTATTGAGCACCTACTGTGTGCCTGCATTGTTCTAAGCCCTGGGGAGTCAGCATTGAACAAGAGACAGGGGCCCTGCCTCATGCATTCTCGTCTCATGAGGGAGATTGACAGTGGACAGACAGACAAAGGGTGACAGGGCGATCTGATGCTGACAAGTGCTCTGGGGGATGCAAGGGGTGATGGATGACAAGGTGAAGAGGGTTTCTGTTAGGCTTAAGAAACTTCCGGTGGGCAGAGCGATGGCCTTGCAAAACCCCAGCATCCTAATCTGCGGAACCCGTGAATATGGGACCTTACATGGCAAAAAAGGACTTTGCCGATGTGATTAAGCTAAGGGATCTTAAGATGGGGGAGGTACCCAGACAGATCCAGTGTAATCACAAAATCTAATAAGAAGGGGACAGGAGGGTAGAAATCAGAGAAGGAAATGTGATGAAGACAGTAGTGGAGGAAAGAAAGATGCCACACGCCGAGGGATGTAGGCAGCCTCTAAGCTGGGAAAGGCGAAGATGGCTTCTAGAAGAAACTCAGACTGCCCAGCCATTTTAGACTTCCCACCTCTGGGAACCGTCAGGTAATAGATTTGTGTTGTTTTAAGCCAGTAAGTTTGTGGTCGTTTGTTACAGCAGCAACAGGACACTGATAGAGACTCGAGTGAGGGGAAGACCTAGGACTCACTGGGGAAGAGCATTCCATTCCAGGTGGAAGGAACAGCACGTGCAAAGGCCCTGAGGTACAGAGCGAGCCGGTGCGGGGAGCACTGCATAGAGCTTTCACAAGACATGCCGTGAGGACACGAGGGGGCCTGTGTCTCTGAGAGTGGCTACGAGGGGGGCGTGCGTGGACCGAGCTCTCAAGGCTGTAATAAGAGCACTGACTCTCGAGTCCAGCTGACCTGGGTTCAATTCCTGACTCCGCCACTTGCGACGTGGTCTTGGGGGAGCCACTCTCTCCGAGTCTCGACTTCCTGCTCTGTTAAAAAGGCTAACGACAGTACCCGGTGGCTTCGTTGTGCGCTGATTCACGTAACAGCCCCAGCCCAGTGTGCGACGCATTTTGGGTGCTCAGTTCACGTCTGCTCCGATGAGGAGGAGGATGGTGATTAGGTGGAGGAGGAGAATGGGGAGGGCATCTTGGGTGCCGGGAACAGCGGGGGGAAAAGTCTGGGAGATGTGACCATGCGCCTCCCACGTGGTGCACTCCTTACAGCACCATTAAATCGATGCAGGAGGCTTCTGGGGACCTCCCTTCTCTGCTCTGTCATATGGCGTCGCTCCAGGGTCTGAGGCCACCCTTACACACCTGCCCCAGGGAGAGGTGTCTGGCTAGTGATGTGACGGGAAGACCAGCTGTTGGCTGCTCATCTGCTTGCAAGCTGGTCCCTGGAGAATGGGCAAGAGTGTGGGAACAAGTCCCTGTGGTCCAGCCCCACCTATGAGAGGAGAGCCTTGGAAGCAGGAAGCGGGCGGGGCGGGCGGCATCAGTGAATAGGCTTTGCATTCATAGGGTGCCCGGCCACCTGCCCCTCGCTAAGCTCTGCCATCTTCCCGGCAAGTTATAACTGTGGCCCTGCTCACCTGGAGGGCAGTTCAACTGTATGCAAACATATTTGCCTGAATTTATCTTTCAGCCCTTTCAATAGCCTTTGGATTTCTCTAGGCAAATGCTGTGCTTTGATACTCACTTTCTTTCTAGGCTATGTAAATAAATACCCATTGTGAGATGCACCCGTGTGGTGGGCAGGTGAGTCAGGACCCATTTGTTATTGTCTCGGGGCTTTGTGATGAGAGCAAAGGGGCAGCATAAAGAGGGTTGATAGCCTGGTTACCTAGACGGGCAGCGTTGGCCACCCCGGGAATCAGGACCTGCATTTTAACAAGATCCCCAGAAGTTTTGGGCCCATATAAAGTTGGAGGAGCACTGGTTTAGGCCAGTAGATCTCAGACTTAATGAGGAACCCCCAAGGAGCTTAAAAAAATAGCGACGTGCAGGCCCTGCCCCAGAGGTTCTGACTTCGTTGGTGTGAGACGGGCACCTGACATAAATATGTTTGACAAAGTTCCTCCGGATAATGCCAACTGAGAATCAGTGGTTTGCACTTAAAGCAGGGATTCTTAGCACTGGCATACTCCAGGATCACTTGGAAAGCAGCTGAAAACACTAACTTCTGGGCCTGGGCTCTCTGGGGTAGGCACAGGTTTACGGGGAGACGCTCTGATTTGTGGCCAGTTTCCGTGGCTCCATGGGCCACACCCCCAGGTTTCTGATGCAATGGATTTTGGAGGGTGAGACCTGATAATTTGCTTTTCCAAAAAATTCCCAGGTGATGCTGCTGCTGCTGCTGCCGCCCCGGGGGACCCAACTTTGAGCACCACTAGGTTAAATGAGAGTTTGGGAACACGGTGTCTCGAGAGCCGACTCTGGTCAATTTGTAGCAGCTACGTGGACAGGCCTGCGATGGAGCCATGGGCCACCCCTGGCTTTTCCAGAGTGCTACTTTGTGATTCATTTACAAAAACAGAAAACAGGAGTGACGCGTTAGATAGAGTTCCATTTCCTAAGGACCTTAGGGGAGTTAGGAAGAAAAGCTCGGTGTGTGACAGGCCATCTCATGACTATCTGAGAAAAGGTACACACTCAAGGTCAAGGTGGGAAGCACCCCAAGAGATCAATTTAAGCGCAGCTCCCTCGTTTCACAGAAACAGAGTCTTGAAGTAGGGAAGGGCTCCGATCGGATGTTTGGATACACCGGGCGGAAAGCTCTCAGATCTCAAAACACAAAAACTGGGGAAGAAATTTACCAAGAAAATTATTCTGGCGTTCAAATGCGCCACCAGCCAAAGAAGGGTGAACCTTGGGCAGAAACTATAAAGGAAGTTTTTTCAACCCCAATGGCAGGCCAACCCTTGAACTCCTGAGGCATTCCGGGAGCAGAGAGCTGGAAAAAGAGAAGGCAGGGGGGACCTGGAAGGCAAAGGCGGGGTGATGGAAGATAAGAAATTCCGATTCTAATCTCCTTATTTCCTCTGCTTCCTCAGACCCCTGCTGTATATAAACTTTATGCAAATGTGTTTACTTTCCATTTTATTTCGATCGCAGTCACTCAGCTGTCAGGAGCTGTATCAACATGTCAGTTGGTTGAAGAAATAAGCGATTGGAGTGGAAATATTTCAGATAAACAGACACAATGTTATGACATATCACAACAGCCCAAACATTGGGAGGTGTGGGGCGGAGATGGTGGAGGAGGAGGTGGGGGGTAAAGCCGCAGAAAGGAGATCTGTTTACTCTGGCACATGCACCGTTCGGTCAGCTGAAAACAAAACAGGTTTTTTATTACTCGTGCTGCGTGGTGGGTGGGGGAGGGGGGGCAGTTACCCGTCTGCGTGGGGTTAATGCATTTTGTCAGCTGAAGAGAAGGCCCGCTTGGCGGGTTTCTATGCATGACTATGGGCATTTCTCTTCGGTGTCCCTGCTGATTCCGCAGAGCGAAAGCAGGCAAGAAAAAAAGGAAAAGACAAACGCGCTGGATTAATGTCGTTAGCGATGGGGAGACCATTTGCGTGGCTAAATCTAGCAGTCTGATCGCAAGTTGCCCTCCTTTCTGCTCTTTACTAACTGACTTCCGGGGCGACACGAAATGCCCGACTTTGTGGTCAGGGCGGGGTGGGGACATGCACGCAGAAG
>NW_011888804.1:4992176-4998047 GCF_000151845.1 Pteropus vampyrus
GGGGGGCTCTCAAGGCCCCACCTGTCTCATTGTCAGTCCCAACGGGTGTGTTCGAGGCCGGAACCCTAAATAGCTATGCTAGGAGAAAGGGAAGCCCCAAGCTTGTCATGGGGTCTCAGAATGTCGCAGCTGCCATTTGGTCTGCCTTGAACTCCAGTTAGTCACGTTCTTTCTTTGCTCTTTTTTTGATTTTCGTGATAACACCACCTGTAGGATTATTCTCTTAATATTTTCCTTTGAACTGACTCACTTGAAAAAAACAAACAAACAACCTATTTTAAGGGCAGCGTGCACGAGCTTCCTCATCAATAAAGGATACAGACAAATTCAAGCCCTCCCGCTTTTGCGTGGCACAGCAAGAATTTTTTTCTTTTTCTTTTTTTGCAAGAATTTTTTAATGAGGAAAACAAGCATGAAGGAAAAAAACATCTTTCGAGAAAGGAAAATATTTAGAGATACATCTTTGAGTCTCCATCGCTTTCTGTTTGATTTGCTAATTGTATTTTTTCTAGAACATATGAAAATAACAACTATTAAAATAAAAATGAATGCTCATCCCGATACCAACGTGAATTATGCGATATAGGTATTATGTCTGGTCCAAGCCTCCAACTTTATAAGTGGAGAAACTGAGGCTCAGAGAGAGAAAACTCACACAGGATGACACAGCTGGCTGTGGGAGCAAGGTGAGGCCCGAGAAGCATCCTGCAGAGACGTAACAGGACCACCGAACAAGGACTCAGGAGGCCCTTGCTTTAGCTCCAGATGTAAGAGCAGATACCACTTCTGTTTCCTCTCTCTGGTCCTTGACATGCCCCACTATGAAAGGAAAGAATGATGTTCCTTTGGGTTCTTCATCTGGGGGTCTGGGAAGAGGGGGGCCTAGGGACGAACTTGAAATCTGGATTTTTGTTTATTTGTTTGCTTTTATAAATTGAGATAAGCTTCCCGTAACATAAAATTAACCATTTTAAAGCAAACAAATCAGCGGCATTTAGTATATTCCCTAACTTGTGCAACTGCCTTCTCTGCTTGTTCCAAACCATTGTCATCGCCCCAGAAGGAAACCCATTAAGCAGTTCATTCCCGTTCTCTCCCCACTGGCAACCGCTAACCTACTTTCTGCCTCTGTGGATTTGCCTGTTTGGGGCCTTTCATACAAACGTAATCATACAGTATGTGGCTTTTCGTGGACGGCTTTGACTTAGCATTACATTTCCTAGGTTCGTCCATATTATAGCACATATCAGTACTTGATTTCTTCTTATGGCTGAACAATATTCCACTGTATTCTATTCCTTTGGGCTCTTTCAGACTTTTGGTTCTTGTGAATAATGCAGCCATGAACGTCCATGCATGAGAGGACGTATTTTTGCGTTTCTCTTGGGCGGACAGCTTGGAGTGGAATTGCTGGATCGCACGATAACTCTGTGTTTAACTTGGTGAGGACAGCCCCGCAAAACGCTGCGCATGTGTTTGAGCATGCGCATTGAAGGAGGTGGTCCTGACCTTTTTATCAGGTGCTCCAGAAAAGGGTAAACAGCATGGAAATCGACGACCTCCTCTGTCTAACATCTCTTCTGGCTTTAAGGCCCTCTAACTCTCGACTCTCAGCTCAGTGGCTCTGCACTGGGAAGGCCTTGTCTTCCTTCCTATCTTGTTTATGGTGCTTTAACCAGCTATCCTATGCCAGACAGTGGGCTGGGTACAGCGGATACAATTAAAAGGGCTTTTTCTATTGGCTTGTGGGGGCGCAGGATGGAGAACTGGGTCAGGAAGCCTTCCCAGAGGAGGAGACACGAGCTGAACCGTGCAGGTTGCCTGAGAGTCAGGCGGGCCAAGAGGTGGGAAGGCTGTTTCAGAGCCAGGAGATAGCGCTTCCCAGTCCCTTGGCAGGGACAAGCTGGCTGCAGTGGCTTTTCCTTCCCCCGGTGGCTCAGAGACACTGGAAGCACAAGGGCTTCTTGGAACTGCTGTCTCCATGACTTGCCCACTCGTCAGGATGGCAGATGCGGGCCATTACTCTGATTGCTGCAGAAGGCGGTGGCTAGGGCCCAGGGCACGTCCGAGGATCACTCAGGGCCTAGGGAAAGAGGGTCTGCTCCCACACGCCCCAGAGGCAGGTGTTCCACAAGCTTCCCACGCAGGCCTGCCAAAACTGTCCTCCCGCCGTGTAGCACGCACGCACGCAGGCCTGCCACTTCATCCCTGGGCCTCTCTCTCTGGGAGCAGCTGGCAGGGCCACCAGGGGCATCTGGGGGCGGGGAATGGGGTGGGGGCTGGAGGCCCTGTCCGACCTGGGCCCGACGCTTCTCCTCCTGCTTGCGCGCACGGGCCGTAGACCTCTGGGCACTTTCACCTCTGCGAAACCAGGCCGGATCGGGTTTCCTGGGGACGAAGCCACGAAGCCCTTTGCTGGACGCCTGGCCCTGCGGACAGCGGTGTCGTTACCGGGTTATTTATGGCATTCTCCTGATTCTGGCTTCGTGCTACGCTTCAGGGTGGGGCGTCGTGCCTTAACCAGTCAGTCACCCACCCAACCCTGCATGTTGACTAACCAGAGTTAACCAGCTAGTGTTGACTAACCAGAGTTAACCAGCTAGTGTTGCTTTCTCTTAACAGGGGGCCGAGCATGGTACTAGAAGCTGCCAGAAATGAGACGTTCCGTATCTTTTGGTGTGGCCTGTGTGTGTGTTGCTTTATTAAAGTAACTTTTCATGTGGTATGTTAGTTTGTTCCTGTGGATCCGTAAAAAAAAAATTTTAAACTGTGGCAAAAAATCAGGTCATGTGACATTTACCATTTTAACCATTCTTCAGTGTACGGTTTGGTAGTGTTAAGTATATTCACTAACTGAAACTCTGGACCCATTAAATAGCAAGAACTCCTTGTTCCTGCCTTCCCCTAGCCCCCGGCAACCACCATTCTACTTCCTGTCTCTGAATTTGTCTATTTTGTGTACCTCGCATTAGTGGGATCGTACAGTATCTTTTTGTGTCTGGCTTATTTCACTTAGCATAATGTCCTCAAGGCTCATCCATGTTGTAGTAAGCGACAGGATTTCCTTCTTCTTAAAGGCTGTATAATATTCTATTATGTGCATATACCACATTTTGTTGATCCGTTTATCCATCAATGGACGTTCGGGTCGCTTCTACCTCTTGGCTGTTGTGAATAGTGTTGTTATAAACACGGGTATGAAAATAGGAGGTCCTTTTTTGAAATAAAAAATTTAGCTACAGAGTAAAATTAATAACACTTCGTATTTATTTATATTGAGGTATAATTGACATGTGACATTATATTAGTTTTAGGTATACAACATAATGATTCAATATTTTTATATATTATGACATTCAGTAACTCTCCTTGGGAAAAATTAAGTCTATAGATGAGACTAAAGTTTTTTAGCTACCTCCTCCAACCCCCTCACCCCAATGATAAATGAACAACTATCTGTTCATCAATTTGACTATCCACACACACACACACACACATAGTTGTGTGTGTATGTATATATATTTTCAGAAAAAAATGTGTGTACAGTCAATTCCTCTATAGTGTGACATCTGCACTCCTAAAATCACTCTACTTTGCTAAATCACACAGTAAAAACAGGGCTTGTGGGAAAAACAGGGCTGAAGGGCAATACTCAAAAACATCATCAGTGACGCATAAAAAAACAGGACCCTAATAAAAACGACAGCATCATTTTACACATGTGAAATGGTTAAGAAATACATACGTGCTGTAATACGGAACTTGATTTTGGAAAAGTCTGGAGCTTTTCTTGTGGGGGCGGCATCCAAAGGATTGCAACTCGTGAATTCTTGCCACGTGGTAGGAAGAGGTCGTGGGAAATCGAAACGTCGTAAACCAGGTGTGGTTGGGTGTGGCTCCTAGCACACATGACACACACCGAGGCAGCTGGTAGATGTTTGGGGTGGGGCGTGGGGGCTTTTGTTTTGCGTAGTCCCGTGGGGTCAGTTCAGCTGGGTGCAAGTTTTGGCATCGACCCAGTGTTTCTTGTGAAGGAAATCATGCATGAGCAAACACAAAATTTGTTTCTGCTCCGATGTTCTCAACTATATCAGTCATGTTGGAGCAAATTTATGTTTTCAAAACAAGCAGAACTGACTGCACACACACACAAACAGAAAATAAATGGTACTTGTGTGTGGGTGTGCCAGTGTGTTTACAGAAATCGATTCATGTTGTACGTATAAGTCTGCAACCAATTTTTTTTGCATAACGTTATTCTTGAGAAACTTCCATATTCGGAACATAGAGCTATGCTGTTTTCTCTACTGTATAGTGTTCCATTAAATGAATACACTCCATTTAGCTTTCCCACACGGATGGTCACATACGTTGTTTCCGCCGTTTATTATCTAAAAGTAAATTTGTTGGGTCCCTGGGGAATGTACATTTTATGCTTTTTTTCTCCCTTTTTGGATGATATCTTCAATTAATTAATTATATTCCGGTAAAATATGCATAACAGAATGTACTACTCTAATGATTTTTCCATTTTTTTAATTTTATTTTTTTGTTTTCATGAGTTAATTTTTTACTTCAAGGATTTTTAAGGGTACGGTTCAGTAGCATCATTAAGTACATTCATACTGCTGTGCAAACACCATCTCCAGAACTTTTTCGTCATCTCAGACTGAAACTCTGCACTCATCACACAGTAACTTCTTGAATTCAAATCTTAGCCCACCACTTATTGCTTCTCTGCTCTGGGCAATTTCTATGCCACTCTGAACCTCAGTTTCCTCATCTGTAAATTGAAAATAAGAGTACCTACCTCTTGAATTTGGGTTGAATTTGGATTACATGAGGTGACACAGATAATGAGCCCAACTCCTTGCTTGGCACACTGTCGATTTTTAACAAACGGCTTTTATTATCATGCGAAATTGACCAGATGTTCCATTATGCTCTGGTCTGATTTAGCTGACATCCAATTCCTGTGAATGGGGTGTGACATAGCATGACTCTCTGGGACCCCGAGCTGAGGGATGGTGGAGAGTATGCAAAGCTTCCTAATGGATAAGACCTTCATCCATGCTCTCTTACAGCTAGCATTTTAGATGGAAAGTTCCAGGTCCCTCCATGCTCACCTCTTACCCCCGTCTAGGATCCAGACCAGCCCTTGGGGCTCTTGGGAATGACCCATTTTCAGCCTCGGTCAGTGCCAGCCTGCCCGCGGGGACTGCCAGTTGCAATGTGCAGGCAGCAAATGGATTGAGGTCACGGAGCAGATGGCAGTAACTTTCGGTTGGGATCTGCCAGGCTGCGTTGGAACCAGTGACCCGGAAGTAACTGTGCGTGCAACGCCCTCCCTTCCTCTTCAGCCCCTAACGCTGGGACCTCGCCTTTTCCCAGTGCCCGTTCAGGCTTCACCCCAGGGGACCAGAGTATCCTTTTAGACTTCTTGGACTCCTATGAGCAGAAAGGAAAGCCACGTCGTCACAGGCAGCAGCCACATCTCAGTGCCCACAACTCCTGGCCCCACCTGTTTTATGGAAACTCAAAACACCCCGCTCTCTTAATCTCATGAATCTGATTCTGTCCTTGAGGGTTATTATTATCCCATTTTATAGATGGAGAAATAGAAGTGGGTGTAGGATGGCTCAGGGCCCCATAATGCCTGCAGGTCAGAAGGAATTTATGGGGCCATGTCTAAACACACTGGTGAGTATGTGGGAACACAGGAGAACTATTAGCTAAAAGAATAACACTGCTACTCTTAAAACATATTCCAAGATGTAGAAGTATTTTTCCATCTTGTAGTATCATAACACAGTAGCTTTTTGGCTCACAGAACTCTTGGAGAATCTGAAGGAAGCTAAGGACCCTTTGCAC
>NW_011888804.1:4998097-5000194 GCF_000151845.1 Pteropus vampyrus
TAGCTGACATCCAATTCCTGTGAATGGGGTGTGACATAGCATGACTCTCTGGGACCCCGAGCTGAGGGATGGTGGAGAGTATGCAAAGCTTCCTAATGGATAAGACCTTCATCCATGCTCTCTTACAGCTAGCATTTTAGATGGAAAGTTCCAGGTCCCTCCATGCTCACCTCTTACCCCCGTCTAGGATCCAGACCAGCCCTTGGGGCTCTTGGGAATGACCCATTTTCAGCCTCGGTCAGTGCCAGCCTGCCCGCGGGGACTGCCAGTTGCAATGTGCAGGCAGCAAATGGATTGAGGTCACGGAGCAGATGGCAGTAACTTTCGGTTGGGATCTGCCAGGCTGCGTTGGAACCAGTGACCCGGAAGTAACTGTGCGTGCAACGCCCTCCCTTCCTCTTCAGCCCCTAACGCTGGGACCTCGCCTTTTCCCAGTGCCCGTTCAGGCTTCACCCCAGGGGACCAGAGTATCCTTTTAGACTTCTTGGACTCCTATGAGCAGAAAGGAAAGCCACGTCGTCACAGGCAGCAGCCACATCTCAGTGCCCACAACTCCTGGCCCCACCTGTTTTATGGAAACTCAAAACACCCCGCTCTCTTAATCTCATGAATCTGATTCTGTCCTTGAGGGTTATTATTATCCCATTTTATAGATGGAGAAATAGAAGTGGGTGTAGGATGGCTCAGGGCCCCATAATGCCTGCAGGTCAGAAGGAATTTATGGGGCCATGTCTAAACACACTGGTGAGTATGTGGGAACACAGGAGAACTATTAGCTAAAAGAATAACACTGCTACTCTTAAAACATATTCCAAGATGTAGAAGTATTTTTCCATCTTGTAGTATCATAACACAGTAGCTTTTTGGCTCACAGAACTCTTGGAGAATCTGAAGGAAGCTAAGGACCCTTTGCACACAGATAGACAGATGTATCTTACTTGACTTTATCTCCGGCACTGGACACATTGTAGATACTCAACAAATATTTATTGAATGATTTGGTACAGCTGTGGCTGGGTACCTCTAGCTCTATTAGGAATTAGAAGAGAAAGAGGAAGAAGCATTTTCTCATGCTTTTCATCTTGAGGAAGTTAGATGTTTCAATTCCACCGGCGGGAAAGCTGCTGAGTCAGAGTTCTCCAGATGTGGGAGGTCTTCTATAAAGTCCCAGGTGGCACATCTCTTAATGTAGAAAGTTGACAGTGACGTGTGTTAGATGGGTGTAGTTGAGGACAGTCAAAGCTGGAGGAAATTCCCCAATATCTCCTGAATCTCAGCTGCTTTTCATCCCTCACACACTCTAGAGCGCTCTTTGTCTGAGGGTTGGTGAAATCCTTCCACGCCGTCCTTGAGATACGTGTGATGTCTCTAACGGCTGATCGAAACCAGAAGCTTCCTGGAGAAATGAAAGAGATGAATCCATGAGAGCAGGAAGGAAGGAAAGGATGAGGATGAGATTCCTGAGCGGCGGTTTTTCTTCTCTTTTTTTTTGACTTTCACTGCCTCTCAAAGATCTTCTCCGGTCAGGAGATGGTGTGTGAAGGAAGCCCGGAGGGTGTGGAACGTGGTGGAAGGAGCTCCAGACTTGACGTCTGAATTCTGGCTCTGTCGCCTCTCGCCCATCACCTTACCACTTAGGACTTTCCTTCGTTTCTTGACTTATAGGTCGAAAATGGGAAAACAGCACTGCACCTTCGGAGTTGTTCTTACAAGAGACTATTAGATACCCTGTGAGGGAAGGCTTGGTGCACAGTAGGTGTACAGCTCCTGCTAGTCTAGAGGAATATGAATGGTGGGTGGGAGCTGCGGCCATTATGGGTTATGAGCATGAGATTTTCTTCAAGGTGCAGTGTCGGGGAGGGGGTGTTTTATGAGCTGTCCTCCTGGTTAAGGCCCAGCAAGCCGATAATGGGAGGACTAATGACAGTGCTGATGAATCACAGCTTGCCTTCGCAGTGACACTTTCATGTAGAGGGATCCCCAGGCCTTCCCCTCTGCCTAAAGCCAGGACCTGACCCGCCTCCGCCCTCATGGCATTATTCTTTTTATGGACTCCCTTTCATCCTGGCATCAGGCAGAGCTTAATAATCACTATCT
>NW_011888804.1:5000939-5024196 GCF_000151845.1 Pteropus vampyrus
AAATCAACAGGGGCAGCAAACAGCAACAAACAGATGCTATATTCAAATCTGGGAATTTGAGGGGAGTTTCACAAAGAACAACGAATGAAAGTTTGGGCTGTGTTTAGGAAAAGGAATGGTACAGTGCCCCAGGACTGGACGTATTACCACCCTTAGTTAGGCCTGAAGGGGTGAGGGGAGGGAGCGGTTTTCGGAATCTGGAGGCAGTGTGAGGAGAGGTCTTCTGACAGCAGCTGTGGCCTTGGGTAGAGGGACACAGTCAACCTGTGATGACCTGGAAGCAAGAGGACAGAAGGATAAATACTTTGTCAACACACTCTTCTTTCCCTCTGATCTCCTGCCAGAGCAAAAAGAAACATTGAGTTAGCCCATGCAGGTCAGGCTCCCGGGCACAGAGCAAAATGCAAAAGGGTGGAGAGCAGATCTGGAGGGCCGAACGGAGGACACACGACACTACAGTGTTAGGGGAATCAAACCATTCTTGTAGATTTTATGAGTTACCCAGTATACTAATCATTTATTTTCTGCTCCAGTTAGGGTCAGTTGTTTGCAACCAAGGATCCTGACTGCTCTGGCAAACACATCTATCTATCTCACCATTCATCATCCATCCATCCATCCATCCATCCAAACATCATCCATCCATCCATCCATCCATCCATCCATCCATCCATCCATCCAAACATCATTCATCCATCCATCCATCCATCCAAACATCCAAACATCCATCCACCTCCAGTGGGTTTGTAACACACTCAGGTCAAAGCAAAGTGTTAATGACCTTCAGGCCTTCCGTGACTTACACGACTCCCCGTCTCTATCACCGACCTGTGTTCACCTCCTGCTCCTCTCTCAGCTTCCTCTGTTCAGGCCATGCCAGCCTCCACCCCACTCTAGATAAGCTCCTGCCTCAGCACCTTCATGCATGATGTTTCTTCTTCCTGGAACACTCCACCCTTACGTATCCCTCTGTCTCCCTCCCGCCTCTCCAAGTTTTTACTCGAATCTCATCTTCCTTGTTTACCTTTCATCGAATGGCAACTTCTCCCTATCCTGGTTTTCTCCCGAGCACTTTCAACGTCTCACATGCAATATATAGTACTTGTCTTTCTCATTTATTGCGCGCCCCCACCCTGCTGCTTCTCGGTGGAATATCAATTCTAGAATGAAGAGGTTTTTCATGTTTTGTTTATTGCTGTCCTCTCAGTCCCCGAAAGAATCCTTGGCACGTAGAAGGTGTTTGACAAATATCTGTGCAATAAATGAATGAAGATATGGAAGCGGCTCCGAGCAAGTTTCTGACCTGCTATTGGAGAGGAATCCAGCCAGGCTGTGAGAGTTTCTGCAAACTCATCGCATCCCAGTGCTACCCAGGCTGAACTTCAAGGAAGAGTTAATATTAAGCTCCTCGTGCCCTTAGGAAATGTCCTGAACTTTCCATGCCAGCTGTGGACTTGGCGCTCAGCAAGTTTTCATCCTGCTTGGAAAAACCTGAGGGGCCAGGAAGGGAAAAAGTGAACACTTCACACATTTTGTCTTCAAAACACTTAGTAAAGGCTCAAGGCATGAATCCCCCTGGCTCCCTGGGAAGTGGGTTTTATTGTCTTTGTTCTGGCAGTCGGGGAATGAATGCGCTGAGGGGTCACGTCTGTTTCCCAGGACGGCTGAGCGAGCCGTTGAGTGGTGCCAGAACTGCATTGGCATTGTGTGCCTTTCTGCCTGGGAGGCCTCCTCTTTTCCTCTTGGTGAGCAGAGGGGCAGGATCGGATGGAAATGGCATGGGCAGTCTCAGAGGACAGCTTTCTCGTATTTTCGGAGGACTTTGGGAGCGGGGCATTTGGGAAGTTGCAAAGAACTTCCCAAACCTGGATTCCTCGTTCTTCTAGTGTTTCGGGTTCCAGTGGAGGCTTAAGTGTAAACTTTACAAAGTCGGGGAAGTGAAGTCTTTCCCAATGTGGACCACGGCAAAATAGGACCGGCTTTTGCTGTGCCCAGCTAATCAGAGCCTCTCCATACGTCCTAACTCCTGCGCTCCAGACTTACTCTTTCTCTCTTTTCTGGCAAAATCTATCTGTCTGATTTTTTGTAGCATACACATTCTGTTATCTTGGAGAAAGGCCATCAAAGAGGTTAACTAACTTCCTTCCTTCCTTCCTTCCTTCCTTCCTTCCTTCCTTCCTTCCTTCCTTCCTTCCTTCCTTCCTTCCTTCCTTCCCTCCCTCCCTCCCTCCCTCCCTCCCTCCTTCCCTCCCTCCCTCCCTCCCTCCCTTTTATCGTGACATTGGTTAACAAAATCCACTAACTACTGTATATTAATAGTGTTGCTGAGTGCTCTAGGGAATTCAAATTCTCACAGGTATGTTTTCCAGGCCAATATTTTTCTATATGTTTCAGACTGAAAGTTGAGAGACCTGAATTTTAGATTCTTCCACTAACCTGCCAGGTATCAAGTTGGGTCTTGGTTTCCCATCTATTGGATAAATAATAGTAATAAAAGGATTTACATGAATACTATGTGTTAGATGATTCTCTGTGTGTTTTATTTTTATTATTATTATTTTTTTCTATGTGTTTTAAATGTATTGTTCTACCTAACTCTCACAATTGAGTTCTAGACAGCTTTAAGATCAAATCATAGTAAAGTTTTGTTACCTATTAGCTGTGTGAGCTTGAGCGTGTCACTTCATCTGCTAGAACATTAGTTTTTTTCATTGTAAAGTAGATTTAACAATAATACTTCACAGTATTATTGGAGTATTATGAACTAGTACATAAATGAACGAGTACATGTAAAAGCATAGTGTCTGACACATGATAGGTCTTCAAAACTAGGTGGCTATATTATTACTCTACATCTAGCTCTCGGTCACTGGCTGGCTGCTGGGTTCTACTCATGCAGTGAACTTTTTTTTTTTCACTTAATCAACACTTATCAAGCACCTACTCTGTTGAAGGCAACATGTAGGGTGGTGGGGACCACAAAACAGACACAGTTTTTGAAATCCATAAATCTTACCATCTAATCGACTTTGAGAACAGTCGAATGAGCCATCAGAGTATTTTCCTTTGACTCCTCCTGGAGCTTCTGAAGAGTCCGTGGCACATCCCTAGGGAGAGACTTCCACAGTGCATTTCTGATGGCTTGTCCTCAGGATGTTCCCCACTGGGGGATCTCCTGGGTCAGGCCAGAGGTACCCACATGGGTCTCAGTCTTCTTCCATCTAGGATGCCCTAGTGGCTCTTTCAGGATCCAGGAGAAGATACTTCACGTCTTGAAACCCTTTGAGTCATCACCGAAGGTACTTTCAGCTCATCCCTGTCCCTATCTATGCCATCCTTGTTTGGACTGCTTGGGCTGTGGCCAGTCTCAGTTTCACCCTCCATCTTCCAGGTGAAATATTGACCAAAGAAACTGAAGGAGCAGGACATCGTGTTTCCCAAAGGTCCCGACAAGTTCTTTGTCAAACAGAGAGTTTGGCAATGTCCTCAGAGCTGGCTGAGAAAATGCCCATGATGTATAATTACTTAGAGAAAGAATCATCGTCTAAAGGGGCAAGAAGAGGTGGCTCGGGGTCAAATCCTGGTTCTGCCAATGGTCGAGAGACATGTGGAAAAGTCAATTGATTGTGCTATGTCAGTTTTCCTTTTCTACGAAGTTGGTTTTTAACATCGCAGCCTATTGTGAGAAATATCGAAGCTGCACATTGAGTGCAGGGCCATATTTTTGTTATTAGTCAACTTCACACATTCAGGAGATCTAAAAATCCCTGCCTCTGGAAGGACTTCTCCCCAAGTGCTCTTAGCAAAACATGAATTCATTTCCAGCCTTGTACGGACTTGAAGTAAACCCACCCACTTTCCTGTGAACAGACAATGTTAACACAATGTTTTGGCCCTGAGAGCTGGTTATGTCAAGACCAGTAAAATTGTTGTGGTTAAGCCCCTAGAGTTGTTTGGGAGGACTTAGAAGTCTTGGGGGAGCCAACAGGAAGTGGCTGGGCAGACCTTAGAGTATAGTAATGGGAAAGCTATGCTAGCAATTTGCAGCATCCAGCTGAATCTGGGTGAGCTCAGTTTATGGGGATCAGGAAGTTGAGAAGAATGATTGTCCCTTGGTCCCTCTGGGGCTGGGGTCAGCATCAACACTTGCAATTGTTAGATAAGGCTGTGTGTGGTAGAGATGACAAGATGTCCAACAAAAAATCTGTGACCTCTCACTGTTTCCTTAGTGAGGAGTTGTCACCTGGAGGTGATCGGCAGTTCCTGGTCCCCTCTCCCCAACCCCTCTGCAACCGGATAAGGCCACATGACTGTCTCTTACTTGTGTAGTACGGGCATATGTATGTCATTTCTGGGCCAGAGACTTTAAAAAGCAGTGAGACTTCATGCTCATTTCTCCTGTATAATGAGTGATTGGCTGCAGGGCACTCGGAGGTGCTGAGGGATGGTAGACCCATAGGTTGGGACATGCCTGGGTCTCTGAAACATCAGGTGGAGGAATACTGGACTTTTATGTGAGCACAGAAAGTAAATTTCCATTGTGTTAAGTCTCTAAAAATTTTCAGCTTAGTTGTTAGAATAGCTAGCGTTGCCCTGATACACACGTTAGGTGTATCAACAGATCCTTAAGCCCCCGGCTCACTGTGACTCTGGGCCTCTGAGATGGTAGCTCTTGTGTCCTCTCCCCGATCCTCACTCCACCAGCTGTATCTTGACTCTTTAAATCTGAATAAGTGAAAAAAAAACAATAGTAACCATACCTAGTGTTGGTGAGGATGGGGAGGAACTGGAATTCTCAGACGCTGCTGGGGGAAATGCAGAGTGTACCAAGTCCTTTGAAAAACAGGTTGGCATTTTCTTAACGAGTTAAACATACACCTACCTTATGATCCAGTCATTCCGCTTTTAGGTATTTACTCAAGAGAGACCAAAGCATATGTTCAAACAAAGACTTGTATGCACATGTTCATATCAGCTTTATTTTACTAACTAAAACCTGGGCGCTGATTCTCCATTATTCCCCAGGGCCCTGCTAAATGTCCTGTCTGTAGTTTCTGTGACATGTCCTAAGAATCGCCCTTATTAGGCCTCACTCTAGGTTGAATCGTTTAGAAAATCTTGAATCGTGTGTGTGTGCGTGTGTGTGTGTGTGTGTGTGTGTGTGTGTGTGTGTGTGTGTTTAAAATTAGTGTTGTCCATCAACTACTTCTCAATTTCCCTCTTGGGCACATGGTGGAATTCATTCCTAGTTCCTTACACTGGCCATTGAGAAGCAAGTGGATGTGATGTGTATTATTCCTGGATAGAAGCTTTAAGAGCTGGCATGTATGATGACATTCTCTATTCCCCTTTGCTACAGTGATCCATAATATTTTCAGTAGCGACTTCTTACTTCCTGCCTTAGCCTGGGTCCCTGAATGTGGATGATGCCAAGCAGAATTCCCATCTGTTTCTAAAAGAAAATGTAGATGAGGTAAGAAATAAATCTTTGTTGATTTAACCCACAAATATTTTCGGATTATTTGTTACCGCAGCATAACCTGGCCCATCCTGACTGACACAACAACCAATCTTTCTTAGATTAACAGCTCTCACCTGCACTGTACCCTAGAACACATCAAATAATGCTGCTCACATGAGAAGCAGCTTGATTAAAGAACCCGTATCTGTCCCTGTGACCATGGGTTTGCTTTGTTCACCGTATCTTAACATGTATGACAGGTTATATAGCCTCTTGATGTTCATTGGTTTTATTATTCTGAAGAGTTACTTCCCATCTCTTTCAGATCTGTATCTCCTCATCCCTACCACCCTCCCAAAGTAAATTTCAGGCATCCTCACAAGGTCATATTAGCCTTCTGGCTTCCAACCCCAGAACCTGCTAATGGAAAATTGCATGTGCCAAGTAGTTCCACTGAATTTCAGTGCTTAAAGCAGTTCCCAAGGATGGTCTGTATCCTCCTATCTGAATTTCTCAGACATTGCTCAGTATTTTAAGACCATTGCAGGCATCTGCCTATTTTTTTTTCAGGTGAAGCTACAGCTGTCCAACAAATGAAACATAAGGATATTTAAACAGAGCAATGGGCTCTACAGGGAGACCAGAACCTGCAAACCTCAGCGAACTACCGTCATGCTTTGCTCTTAGATCAGTGGAACCTATAGGAAAAGATGCACAGCAATGATTTTAACTTGTAACTTCATAGCCCAACCCCTCTCTCCTCATGCTAGTTCCTGTCTTAGTAAAGCCATGCAAACCAACCAGCTCTTTTACAAAATGTAGTTTTCCAAGAAACGTGGCTTTCGGTCAAGTGAGAGCTTTCATTGGAAGGGCCTAGAACCAGCAGACCTCACCAGCATATATTTTCAGATGTATCTACTCCATGACATTAGAGAGTCTAGTCTGTATGTAGCTCGGTTGGGTTTGGAGACAAGATTGGTGGAGAAGAGGGTGCGTGTCACTCAGTATTTGGCCTCAGTTTGGATAAGTCATCCCCAGAGTCATCCAAAAGCTCATCGTGGGGGCTGGATTCGGGGTAAGAATGGCCCATTCTTGCTGTGGCCTTGGTGATTAATACACCAGATTCGTAAATACACATATGCATCATCCACACATCCATTTTTATATCAATAGAAAATGCTTTCCAGATGTGTGTTGGAGGTGATAGGATTTGTGCTGCTGACTTTTTATTTTCTGTTAGGTCTCAGCCCGGCCCGGCACATAGCCCATTGTTTTTATATCAAAAAGACGAGCCATACCTGCTTAATGAGCCAGAGGAGTTCACGGCAACCTGAGGGAACTGAAGGAATGCGGCTTTCAGATCCGATTAGAGAGATGTGGCTGGTCCCCAGGGTTCTGAGGTTCAGCTGCCTCAGCCTACAATGTCATCCATTGTCTTCTGGGGCTGTGTGCTGAAGGATTTGGGTTTCTGCACCTCCTCTTCTACAGTCTGTATGCACGGGCATAGGGCACGTCCAGAGGGGAGATGACCATTAAGCTTTCTCTGTTGGCTTTCGTCTGGTCTTCTGTTGTCTCTATAAATGGTGTCTGAGGTAGTCTTTGGAGGGGCATGGGGAAGGAAGCCACAGGTTTGGGTCTTTTCTAGGGAAATTCAAATTCTCCCCAAGTAGGAAGAATCTTTGTTCTTTGACCTGTGGGTGGTGGAGATTTTTTACAGTCAGAATCCTGATTTGGCCGTTTTATCAGCTGTGTGACCTTGGGCAAGCCTCTTAACCTCTCTGAGCCTTGGATGGCTCATCCGTATACTATAGATCTTAAGACTTCATATCTCTTGGGTTATCGTGAAGACGAAATGAAATGTTGCATGGAAAACTCTTAGCACAGAGCCTGGCACATAACGAACGTTTTATAAATAGTAGCTAATACCATTATCATTATTACTACTACTACTATTAATTTAATTTAACTTAAGCCTGGGCCCACATGGTGGTTCATTGGTTTAGAAGTGAATGTGAACGAAATGCCTCTGGAAGTCCTCCCTGGCTCTACCTTAAAGTTTCTCTTGAAACAACCCTATTTGGGCACATCTCCCAGAATCCTGGAAATAAACACCATGTCCTAATGTTCTGGAGCCACATCAGTGACTTTGAACTCTAGGTAAGTATTTTTTTTCTCTTTTTTTGGAAGGGCTCATGCTAATGTCCACCGGCCCCAGATCAGAGGCGTAAAGTGAAATGGCTTTGGAGCCAAAGCTGGCTAGAATTTTTCCTTTGCTGCATGCCTTCTGCTCTGCCCAGAGTGGACTCTAGCTGGGCACAGGCTAGGCACACAGCGTTTGTTGAACGAGTAGATGTAAGAACGGGGCTGAGCGAATAATCATCCTAGAGGAGGTAATAATATGATAACAATAATGACGTGATAGTGATTGTTTTCTGGGCACTTAGGTACACTGTGCCAGGCAGCAGACTGGTATGCATGGATTTTTTTTCATCTACTCCTTAAGGAATAGTCTGAGAGAGAGATGCAATGAAGCTCGTTTAAGAGATAAAGACATTAAACTTTATCTTGAGACCCTATAGCTCTTGCGTCTGTCTACCAGGTTATGAGCCTGCCCAAGTCAGTTGGCCAAATGTTTAAGCTTTGAGTTGGCCTCATGTCGAATTCCCCAGCAAGCCACCCTGCTTTCAGTCGAGGATGTCACAGGCGGAAGCATAAAATCAGACCAGCAACATTTCAATCCTCTCCTTTAAAGTAATAGGTTAAATAGATCGTGTTCGTCAGATTAAACAGACCATGTTATGCTCTTAAGGAATTCCATGAAACCGTTTAAAAGGATGAGCTGGACCTTTCCAATATCCTCCAAAGATTTCATCATCTTTGAACCATATATTCATCCTACCTTTATCTTTCTATATACACAGAGATCAAAGTCTGTGAGAGACATAACCACACATTTATGAGATGGTTAAATTTTATGTATATTCTTGTAGTTTTAAAAATTAGGTTTCTATTTGTTCTTTTTTCTTAAAGTTTACTTATAATTTAAAAAAATACAGCAGAAGTCAGAAAATATAAAAGAATATACAGTAGGGACTTCTTCCTCCTGTTTAGAGGCACCAGTTTTCCTCCCAAGAAACAACCGAGACTTTGAATTTCTTGTGTGTCTTTTTAGAAAAAGTCAGTTATCTGGGTCTTCAATCAGGAGGAAGAGAATTTTCCTGTTAATGCATAGCTGGTTTATATCTATTATTTGAGTTTTTGACAACAAGCTCAGCGTCAAGAAAATTAAAGATAGTTAAAAATAATCATGAAAGGACACAAATAGTCCCCACAGGGACATCTTTATGTCCCGTCTCCTCTAACTGGGACAACCCACAGTGTCCTCTGGTTCTCCAGTAGCTACAGCAATGGACCCTTTAACTCCACCAGAGGAGAAAATCGTAGGGAGGGCTTTGATCTCTGGTCCCATCACTTTGATCGGTCTCCATGGCAACCACCATGCCCCAAGTAGTGGACAATGCGCCCCATTGTTCCATCCTCCCCACTTTCATTCCACCTTAATTACCTGTGCCCGATTTGAGCTGGTTCCTTCCCAGGTTTCCGTTGGCTTTGATGAGCCAGGAAGATATGCTTGTAGATAAAGTGACCTACGCCCCCCTACCCCAGCCTCCTCAGTTCCTTTCTTCTCCTGCCCGCTCTGGCTGCAAGATGCCTCTGTTGTTCTCACAGGCCTGGGTTCAAATCTCAGTTGTCTATGTGAGCGAGTCCTATGAACCCTGTACGAGGACTCACTTTGTACCTGAGAATCTCAGCTTTCTCATCCGTACAAATGGGAGAGAAGTGGTACCCACATTTTAGGGCTGAAAACTAAACACCTTCAAAGCCCAGTGGCTGGCACACAGTAAGTAATTAATACAGATGATGTGTCTTTATTAAGGGAGAATGCCTGGGGGCCTGGGTGACTTCTCTAGATTTGGTTATGGGGGTTGACTTCTCAATAGCGATTGAACTTTTATTGTCAATCTTGGTCTCTCAGTCTATCATCCATCCATCTATCTATCTATCTATCTATCTATCTATCTATCTATCTATCTATCTATCTGTCTATCTGTCTATCCATCTATCTATCATCTTTCTTTCTATCATCTATCATCTTTGTGTTCAAGCTCGATGGATGACCTTTCTCTGTGATGCGTCACCCGTTGGCTGTCTCCGGTGATCCCATCTTATCCTGCTTTTTCTGCCCTCCAGGCCTTTGCATGTGCTGTTACCACTGCCTTGAGTGTCCATTCTTGTCCCCTCATCCCCTGGTTAACTCTGGTTAACTCAGGTCTCAGCCGAGATGTCACTCTCTCCAGGGTTTTTACTTGATTCACCAAGATGGCCACCTTAGCAGCTTCCATATCTTACTATTTATCACATTGTATTGCACTGTCCATGTCCAAAACTGTAACCCCCTTCCTCAGTTGGTGAGCACCAGGAGAGCTGGGCCTATGTTCTTTTCATTGTTTAATTCTCCAGTATCCCATGTAACAAATATCTGTTGAGCAGCTACTCTGTGTCAGGTACTATGATAACTAACATAACAGGACGCTTACCCGCAGGGAGCTTATGTCCTAATGTGGGTGGATGAATGGCCCCGCGCCCCGGAACCCCTGGCCATCTGCGGTATGGAACCATGCCTTCTTGTTGTTTGGGCACGCTGGCATGTTCTCCATGCCTTTGCCTGTGCCAGCCTTTCTCCAGCGTCCCCCACACCAGAGCTGGGAGAGTAAACCACCGTGGTAAAGCCACTGGGGCCCCTTGCACCTTGTAAACCCCATCAAAGTGGGGTTTTGAGTGCGTGGGTGGCAACTAGAATGTGGGCCCCCAGGGAACCAGAGCCCTTCAGTCCCCCTGCAGCCTGGGACACAGTCATGGCTTTGCAGCGCGGAGGCCCTTAGCACACATCACATTCTCGCTCTTCCTGCTTCTGGCTGAGGGTTTCGTTTCTAAGGGGCTTTTTGCACAGTTCGATCACATCCACTGCTTGATGATGTGATTAAATTCATATCAGACACCGGTGGGTGGGGCACTGGGCTTCTCCAGAACGGCAACTATAGAAGTGCCAAGTGACCCAGTGGGACTCGAAGGGCCCGTCGATGCCAAATAACATGTTTCGTTGTTTATTAACAACATAGATTGATCTTTTTTCTGTTAAAAGAGGCATTCCTTTCCCACATAGAGAGTGTTTAAATTAAGTTTTGTTGAGAAACAAACATTTAAGCTATAGATGTACAACTGTAAATTTTTTTCAGGGCGATGGGAGATTTCTCCAAGGCTTAAGGGGAGGTGGTTATGGGTATTGGAGAGGGAAAGAGAATAGAAAAGAGAAAAATCTGGGCAGACCGCCTTCCTCCCCAGGCAGGTCTTGGAAGGACCCAGTCTGTGGCCACAGTATTTTGCAGGATTGCGTTTGATGAAGGCCCAGCTGGCTGCCTGGCTTTCTCCCGGCTTCTGAAAGGGGGCGTCTTGCCTAGAATCCAGGATTCCTGACTCCCATTAGTCTCTCCACCCAGGGGCATGATTCGAGACATTGCTGAAGTCGAGGTCTCACCAATTTTAATGGTAGGGAGAAAGAGTGTTCCAAGAGCCCCATGTAAATTTATTAGACTCCCCTTATGTGCTCTATAAAATGCGAGTTAGCTCCTAGGTAGCAAACTTATATCTTCCAGGGCTGGGCAGGTAGCACAGATGAATGAAGCTGATCAAAGCTGTATTCATTTGGTGGGATCCCGGAAGGAAACAGATGGCACTCCCCAACTGGGGGACTGTTTATAGGTGTCTGGGAAAGATGGAGGAGATCAAGAAGCATAGTGGGGTACCCTGAGGCTAGGGACATGTGGGAGCACTCATGTCCCTTAGCCTGAAGGAGAAGTTACCGAAGAGTTCTATGCAGAAGCTCTGGGCTGGGGTTCCGACTTTGGGTAGAGGGACTCAGCCAACTTGCAGAGACCCAGGGACCTCCCAGGGAGGGAGGTGAGGAATGTATACCCCAGCTTCACTTCGCTCACATTTCTTCCTCGTGTCTCCTCTTGGCCAAGTTCAACTTGGAGCCAAAGGAGGGACCCATACAGATCCATAAGGATCGATCTCCAGAGAGAAGGGTCGGGAAGGGTGGCGAGTATATCTGCTGGGACATACACAAGATACCTAACATGGTACAGAGCAGGTTTCATTTCCACAGAGAAATATACCCCACGTTCTTGAAAAACATGGCCTTCTTGGTGTACCTTAATTTGTCTGTGGCTTAGTTTCCCTTCCCTAAAATGGGCAAACCAACATCATCATCAACAACAACAACGACAACAAAAATAACAACAAAATAATACCCACTTACCACCCTTAGAGAGTTGTGAGAGTTAAATGAATTAATTCATGCGACGCACTTAGACTACCCCAAGGAAGTAAGTGATACTCTTTTATTTTGTTATTGTACCATCATGATCCTTTCTTTCTCTACTTTGGAAAGGGCCATGGGCATAAGACCTATTTTACTGTTCCTATAAGTAGAACCACAGTGAGAGCTCCATGAAAAAGAGCAATCGACACTGAAGCACAGTGTAAGGAGCAATAGGGAGTGGTGGGGACTGTGGCAAAATGCAGAGTCCCGTCTAAAGGGACCACCCGCCACTCAGCTGTAGCTGATTATGACCTTGTAGGAATGTAGGCTGAGTGTTTCCAGGACTTTCAAGTTTTCAAGAAAAGCTGAAAAACTGCATGTGAAAGCTTCTGATTTTTAAATGTTGGCAAATGATGCAAATTTTTAAAAACGTATCGTCTGAGCCAATGCTTCCTGAGCCAAGCAAAACAGGTCTGAGGGCTGGATCCAGCTCACCACGTAGCCAGTTGTGATCTTTGCTTATGCTTACGCCTGTGGAGCGCAGGAAGCTGTTGGCTTCTCAAGGGAGAAAGAACATGACCTTGGCCCCTGGCAGAAGCCTCTTTAGTGAGGCCTGAGCTGAAAGACCAGAAATAAAGATAAAGCATCCTTGAACTAAAATGTAAGATGTTCATCAGGCAGTAAGGCCTTTCTCATTAAAGGGAGACGTGGGGTGGATTTTACTAGAAGCCAGGACAGTTCTTCTGATATCATGCTCATGAGCCAAAGGTGGCCAGAATCTTGGTTTCATTTGATGACTCTATAAAGTAAAATTTATTTTGTCTAATTTTTTTTTTTAACATTCTTTTTGAGACAAGGAGAGAGAAAACCCGACTCTGTGATATTATGTAAATTCGAAGAATTATCATCAGCACGCATCCCATGATCCTCCTGGGGAGAAACCAGGCTGCAGGCAGAGCATCTGCATGCACTCGCTACAGCCCTGGAGTGGGTTCCAGCTCTCCCGCTTCCTTCCCTTAAAAAAACATAAATAAAAACGCTGATTTGAATTCCCCGTCTTCGGAGAGAGACCCGAGCATATACTCGCGTAGAGATCCCCTCCCCGCACGCACATCTGTTATACACATTGCCGCGGTGTAGTCTGCTTGTTCAACAATGCTCAGAATTATTTCCTCTCGTTACTCCCCATGTTGCTTCAAAACCGCACTTGGAAAAATAAAACCACTGAAGGAGACGGCCAATCAAACCCCCTGGCCTGCAAAACTTTCCGGACACAGAAGTTGGGGGGCGGCAGGCAAGGAGGAGGGGGCTGCGGAGGGGCGGAGGGAGCAGAGCCATAGCTGTGATGGATTCCTACTGCTTCCTGTGTGTCTTTTTGTGCGTCCGTGTGCAGGGACGTCTGTACACGTGTCTCTACCGGTGTCTGTCTGGGTGCGTGTGTCTTTCTGTCTGTATCTGTCTGATTGTCCAGCTGTACGTGGCCATCTGAGCGCTGCGTGTCAATTTCATTTGGTTTCATTTTATTATTGTGTTCCAGCTTTATTGAGATATTTTTGACATATACCATGCGTAAGTTTAAGGCGAATAACAAAGATTTGAGACACGTGGATGTTGCGAAACAGTTACCGCAAGAAGGTTAGTTTACACCTCCCCTCCTCACAATCACCTGTTTTTGTGTGTATGGCGGCGACCTTTAAGATCTACCCTCTTAAATTTCAAGTGTATAATACACTATTGTTAATTATAATCACCATTCATTGGATCCCAAGAAGTGATTCATCTTATGGCTGGGAGTTTATACCCTTTGACCATTATCTCCTCCTTTCCCCGCCCGCCCACCGCTGGTGACTACCATTCCACTCACTATTTCTGTGATTTTGGCTTTTTCAACTCTACATATAAGTGAGATCATCCAGTATTTGTCTTTTGTTGTCTGGCTTATCTCACTTAGCATAACCCCCTCAAAGCTCATCTATGTCGTTGCAAAAAGATGGACTTCTTTCTTTTTAATGGCTGAGTAATATGCCATTGTCTATATATACCACAGTTTCTTTATTCATTAGTTCGTTGATGGTGTGTGTCAATTTTAAATAGCACCCATTAACCAAATGCTTATGATACGCCAAACCACCTACTAAACACTTTTGCGAGCATAGGTGTTTCTATCTAGTCTTTACAGCAACCACATGGCAGAGACTATGATCTTAATTTTACAGGTGACTAAACTGAGGTTTGCTCATCTATCCATCCATCCATTCATTCATTCATTCATTCATTCAAATATGTCTCCAGTACCTCCTGTGCACCAGGCACTGTCCCAAGCACGGGGAAATGGCAATGAAGGAGACACGCATGCTCCCACTGCCTGGGAACTTGCATCTCAGTGGGGAGAAGCACATTATAGACTAGTAAACAAAGAAATATTTCAGAGCTAGTAAGTGATGGAGCTGCAATGTGTTCTCTGAACTTGTTAAGGACAAGCATTGTCAGCTTGAGCCTGAGCTGGAATTCAGAAGACTAGGTACCACGGTTAGCTTGACCCCTTGCAAAGGGCACATGGATGCCCGGTGAAAAGAGGGCCCAGAGTTGAATGCTCCATTGGACGGTCACCTCAGCCATTTGCTCGTAGGAATGGTATACCCTTCAGGGTTTGGATCTTGCACAAATTACATCCATTCAAAGGGCCAGGGAGAGTAAACCAGGTGAGACCCATTTTGTGCATCATTCTGCAGGTGCAGTAGCTGTGTATACTGGAGACACAGACCCTTTCGTGGTTGTTCTGGATTAAGTCAGGAAGGCATAGATCTGGGCATCACACAGACTCGAGTTGGAAGATTGGTCTCACCACTTATGAGACGTGTTCCCTAGGGTGAGAACTGGGCTTGAGGAGGATACAGATGCTCAAGCTGAATCTGGGAGACCCAGAAGGGAGGAAGGTTCATTTTCAGTTAAGTCATGATAAATGGAGCCCTCAGCTCCCTTGGGGCTGGTTCACACCAGAGAATTCCCTCGCCGCAGCAGCAAAGCAATGAAATGTTCCCACAGCAAGTTGCTACTATTCATTGAACCTTTTTCACACGTTAGGGACTAGACACCCATTTACATAAGACCATTTTATGAATGGAGAAACCAAGGCTCAGGGTGGCTAAGATATTTGTGCAAGGCCACACAGCTAGTAAGGCATAAATGTGGGGAGCCAATATGGGTCTCTCTGGCTTCAAGGACAATACCTGTCATCACTACAGCTTCACTGTAGCAAGCATATGGGTACTGAAGGGGTGTGGAGGGGGCTGGGTATGAGTAGAAGTGAAGTAGGGTTAGGGTAGGCTGAAAATTAGGTCTGTGGCCTTGAGGAGATTCCTATCAGAACTCCTGAGCGTTCAGAGAAACAGAAAAATATTCACGGGCCGTTGAAAGGAGATCCATGGAGAAGAAGGACTTTAGAGAGGCTGCCTGGGTATTTCCTTAGAACTTTGAAGAGATTTTTTTCTTCCCTCCCAGAATGCACCACAGCACACTACCACCCCATCTTGCTTTTGTAAATTTGGTGATTATGGAGCTGAGAGTAGAACAGACTTGGGCTGGCAGGGAGCCTCAGTGAGTTCTGGTATCATTTTGTCTCTCTTGGGAACAGAGCAAGCAGAGCGTTCACTTAGGCGAATGGCTCTGTATTTCCTGTGAAGCACCAGGAATTAGGCACTGATTCCTTGCTTGTGTCTAAAGGTGAGGAAAAGGCAACCTGCCCCTTAGAACCACTTGAGGTACTTGAGGTAGTGAGCCTCCCATCCACGGAGGCATGTAAGCAGGGACTGCACTAATTTATGGAAGGGCGTCTTCTGTTGGGTAAGAGGTTGAACTAAATAGTCTCTGATGTTCTTTTCCATGCACAATTCCACGTTTCTGTGACATTAAGGATTTGGTTATATTCAGGGCAAATCAACAGAGATTTATACAGCATCTACCACTTCCTCTGAGGCTTAACCACTCAAGAATCATGTGGCAATTTTTCCTCTTTGAGTCTCAATAATTCTCTTCTTTTTTCCTCTAAACTCAGGCACAAAGATCATATTCAATCGATGAGTCATTTGATTTATAAAGATAGTACAATAGAATGGTTCTGAGCCAGGGTGAAAATCTTGCTCTATCCCTCACTAGCTGAATGACCTTGAGCAAATGACAATACCTCTCCGAACCTCCGTTTTCTCATCTGTAAAATGGGGCTAGTAACAGAACCCACCTCATAGTGTCGCTGTGATGATTAAGATAATCCATGTAAAGCATTATCATGGTGCTTGGCATAGGGTGAGCACTTCATAAATATTAGCTCTTATGATTATTTATTCCACAGAGATTAATTAAAGGCCAATGAAGTGTCGAACCTGGGGACTCTCGTGCGATGTTTAGAGAGGAAAAATTTCCTTCTTCTGTTAAACAAAAACCCTATGTTCCCACAATAAGAGGCATCGGTATAGACAGAGGAAATGCAAAGCAACATGCACACCCCTCTTCTTGATTTTCAAAAAGTCTTCCCACGAGGTCACATTTGGATGAAATCCAAAAGCTTGGGTGATGGTCGGGCCTTGATTTTATCAGAATCGGCTTTTCCCAACCAGACTGCACATGCTATTGATATATAATATAGCGTTATTTATGACTTGTTGAATACCCACAGTCTGTTCAGCCCTTTACAAGAGATAAAGAAGATAAAGTCCTGGGCCCCCAGGGGTTTGTGATTTAAGTTGCTCAGACTCAAAGTGCACCAGCTGAGAAAGAGTTTGGATGCCCACGGCACGTCGACTCTAAACTCATTTATTCCTCCCATAAAGAAGACAATTAAGTGAGAGGCTGAGCTTGGATCTTTGTAGAGTTTTTCTCAATATAGGAAAAACAATAACAGCAGATGCTATTAAAAATTAATTAAAAAAGAACTCTTTCTAAACTCTAAACCATGGAGCAATAAGTCATCACGAACCATGAAAAGGAGGAGGTTTTGATTTCCTGTCCTCCTTTATAAGTCTCCAACTTTAAAACGTTACCGTCCAAATTATTTACCATATGGGGATGGGGAAGGGAGGATGATGGGTTTTTAAAGGCAGGGAAAGAAATAGGAACGGATGCCATGGTGCCTGGCAGTTCGGCACACTTAGGAAATTGGGTTTCTCCTGTGTTCTAGCAGCCTGTGCCAAGATCCCATTAAGCCTCTTTCCGTTTGCCCCGAGAATCCTCGCCAGCAGTGCTTGTGGATGCAGTGTTTACAGTGCTAACCTCACCCCCAAAGTTTGCCACGAAATATCGCGCTCTTATTATTATTTTCGCATCGCTCTAGAATATCGATAGTCTTTGGAAACAAATGACGTCATTTTATTTATAGCTTCTGTTGATATATAATATTCCGTTGATATATAATATTCAGTAGTGGTATTTCTATTTCCAAAATATAGTAATTCTCAATCACTGAAAATGTCAAATCCTAGAAAATGTAGCATTCCTATGCGTAATGTGAAATTACCTCGGCAGAGAGTTGCACTTTTTTTTCTAAATGGGAAAAGAGTTAAACCTTGGTGCTCTCGCTGCAGCCCGTACTCAGTGAATCATGAAGATGTAGCCAAAAGAGAACATTACTTCACCACCATTCTGTTTTAAGAAAGAAGGTGGATTCTGCAGACCCATTGAAAGAAGTATCTGGATGTTTATTCGCCATGGGGCAAACTTGGTCTCAAGTTGGTCAGGTCTGTGCAGAGTTGCAGGGAAGTTGGACAGGTATGAACAGGGTTTATCTAAAATATGCACTTCCCTATTTGTGGTCAATCTGATACCTCACCCCAGAGAAACTTGGGAGCTGCTCTCAACTCTTAAATCTCTCTTTTCTTCGTGTCCATCAGATCATGGCAGTTCTTGGATCCACAACATGTACACCCTGGGCCAGGCCACCATTCTCTTTTATGTAGCAGATAAGAATGACTTCCTAACGAGTCTTCTCTAGCTGCTTTGTCTTTTGTAGAATTCCATTTCATTCATTCATTCATTCATTCATGCATGCATACATGCATTCATCCATTCATTCATCCATAATAAATGTCTTATTGTGATTTGACAGACACGTAGTAAAATACATATATGGAAAAGGGCCCAGCCCAGCCCCATGATGTTTTCACAACGTAAAAGCAGGATGTACGCGGCATCCAGAAACTCCACAGTCCCAGCTCCCCGGAAGTCCTCTCATTGCCATGCTCAGCCACTGCCTCTCCCCACCCGAGGGAATCCCTGTCCTGACTTACACATAGACAGGGCTTTACCTGGCTTCGAAGCTTATATAAAATGGAATCGTCCACTATTTATACAGTCAGTTCTGCTAGAATGTTTGTTAAGAAATTGCGCATCTGTTCCAGCACGAGTTACTATATTAGGGAAGGATGGGAGCGTAAGGCAAATTTTGCATTGGCTTATGCATGATTTTGTTGCGAGAAACGCTAAGTAAGTGTAGCGAATGGCATCCAGCTGACCTGAACCCCTCGGAGGAATCCACAAAACGCACACACCTCAAGCATCTGCCCCCGACCTACCTCAGCTCACTGTGTCTGTAGTGATCACACCCATCCACACCTGATGTCACAGCTTCCCCATTGCAGACCATCTCCTTCCGTCACTCCACAAAAAACCACAAGCTGCAGCCCTTCTGATGCCACTTACACAAGCAAACTTTGGGACTCTTCTCAAGCGCCATATTTACTGTAGTGTGTATGCATTTAAAAAAACCATTTCACATCTAAAACTGTGCTGCCATTTTTATATCCTATTTTTTTTTTAAATGTATCGCCCACAAAGTTTTCAGTTTTGTCTCCCTAACTCTATTGTTCTCATAAACCCTGTGGCTTTTATTGAGTGCAGAGCAGTGCTTTTTAGGTATGTGTACGTCAGGCCACAGCAGAACTGACTGTACTCTTTTGTGTCTGGCCACTCACTTAGAGCACACGGCGAGTTTGTGAAATTCATCGCGTTACTCCACGTAGCTATGGATGGATCATTCCCAATGCTGCCTTTTACGACATTGCATAAGGACAGTGCTATTCATGTATCCATCCTACTATGGTTGGACGTTTGGATTATTTCCAGGTTTTTGGCTATGTCAAATAGGGTGACTGTGGACATTCATGTATGTGTATCTTCATATTTCTCTTGGGCATTTACCTAGAAGTATATTCGTCTTTAGAAGAAACTCCCAACGAGCTTTCTGAAATGGCTGTACCAATTTACCCTCCCACTGGAAGTAAATGAGATGTCCTAGGTTGTCTTTTTATTTGCCAACTGTGATATAATAAAAAATAAATATTTGATCTTGGTCCTGGTTCCTGGCTTATAGCTCTTAAAACCCTTGGCATTTCTGCAGTGTGAGTGTCTTTTGTATGCTAAGGAGATGACTGGAGGCTGGAGTCCCCTAGGTAGCTTCAGAATGGGGGCTGGTCACCCAAAAGACCAGGGCATGATTAGAGGGTTGGAACTCTCAGCCTCACTGCCCCAACCTCTGGGGAGGGGAAAGAGGCTGGAGATTGAGCTAGTCACCAGAGATCTCATCAAAACTATCTTCATAAGGAACCTCCATGAAAATCCCTGAACAACAGGGTCTGGAGAGCTTCTGGGTTGGTGAACACATGGAGGTGTGGGGAGGGTGGTGGCCTCAGAGAAGCTGTGGAAGCTCCATGCACCTCCAGCCCCACCCAAAACCATGCCCTGTGCATCGCTTCCGCTTGATTGCTCTTGAGATGTGCCCTTTATAGTAAGCCAGTAAACACGAGTGAACTGTTTTTCTGAGTTCTCTGAGCCATTCTAGCAAACTATTGAACTTGGGGAAGTGGGGTAGCTGAGTTGGACAGAAGTGGGGGTGACTCGAGCATCCGGTACTTGTGACTGAAGTCAGGTCCATCTTGGGGGACTGAGCCCTTAAACCTGTGAATATGGCACTATCTCCAGGTAGTCAGTGTCAGCATTGAATAGAATTGTAGGACACTGAGTTGGTGCCTGGAGATTTGGAGAATTGGAGTGGCTTGAGGAAAAAATCCATACATTGGCTGCCAGAAAGTGCTTTGAGTAAAAATAGTTCACCAACACTTGATGTTATTGGATTTTATTTTTCCCTTTAGCCATTCTGGTGGATGTTTCAACTCTATTCTTTTCTTTTTTTTTTTAGGCGAGGCAACCCTTGGTTGACCTCACAGATCGCAAGGACCTTGTCAACTTACAATCCCTTATTTTTTTTTTATTTTTTACGCCTACAGCACCTGGTCTTCCTAGGTGGTCTCCCATCCAAATACTAACTAGGCTTGACCCTGCTTAGCTTCCAAGATCAGACGGGATTGGGCTTGTTCAGACGGGATCAGGCATGGCCGTAAACTCGCCTCTATTCTTGACCACTCTGATACCTTCACTCTATCCAACAGCCAGAATGAACTTAAAATACACAGCTCTAATCATGTCACTTCTTATTAAAAGCCCTGTCATTCTATACTGCACTTATGATAAAGCATGGGGCCCCTGAGGAAGCCCTACCTCAGTCTTATAACAGCTCATCTTGTGTAACTCTTCTTGCTCTTTGCTCCATCCTACTTGGATCCTTTTACATTTCTTGCACATGCTTTGCTCTCTCTTGTAGCTCGATCTTTGAAATGACGGACCCTTTGTCTGGAACACTCTACGTCAGCCATGCTCCTTTCTTCACAACGAACTTCTGATCATCTTCCATATCTCATCTTCATAAAGCATCCCTTTAGCCGGATCTTAACTGACCTCTCACATGAGTTTACATTGGGGTCTCCGAGCTATGACCTGTGGACCAGATTCGGCCCACCATTTGCTTTTATAAATAAAGTTTTATTGGAACACAACTACGTCCATCCATTTACATTTTCCCTATGGCTGTTTTTGTATTATAATGGCAGAGTAGAGTAGTTGAGACAGAGATCATGTGGCACACAAAGCTTAAAAAATTTACTGTCTGACCCTTCAAAGACAAAGTTTATCAACCCTTGGGTTACACCGCCCGGTTTATATGTTCTAATAACTCCCTGTACTTTAGAAAGCTTCGTTACACATGATTCTGTTTTATGTCTCCCTTCTCTTCTGGGACTTAAGTTTTGTGAGAGCAGGAATTCACTTTTTTCTCTGCTGTAACCCTGTCTGGCAAACATGGTAATCATTTAACACATGTTTATGGATTGATGAATTAATAAACCGCTATTAATTACTAAGGCTTTGCAATATCCTAGTAGCCTTTACAATATCCTTTCTCTTCTATTTTCTTAGAACTAGAACTCCAATCTCATGTGGACGGCAATGCACCAACCAAACGACTGTTTCTTTCTGAGCTTCCCTGAGCTAAATATGTTCATGTGACTAAGTTTTGACCATTGACAGGTTAAGAGGGAATTTGCATAATGCCTTGATTAAGAGCATTGACTCAGCTGATAAGTGCGCCCTTTTGTCTCTCCCACTTCATTTCTGCACCTGCAACCTGGAATGTTTATATGATGACTGGAGCGGCAGCAGCTACTTTAAATTATGAAGTAATTCAGAGATGAACCAAAAAGAAGGAGGCTGCCTCTACCTCCCTGAAAACTTGATGGAATTGCTATATTGTCCTTAACTGTCTACTTCTGGGGTTCTTATATGAGAGAAAAAGTGAACTCTTTAGTGTTTAAGCCACTGTAGTCAGACTTAAATATCCAACCAATATAATTTGGGAGCGTATTTCTCTTGATTTCTCTCTTTTCCCCTCCTTCCATTTGGACTTCTCCTTTTGGTAAGACCGATCCAAATATGTCCTTCCTTTTGTGATAATTTTCCGATTATCAACGTGGTTTGACACTGCATTTCAGCTCTGATGTCATAGCGCACCTCTGACAGACTGCTAGCAATTCACCTTTATTTTCTTAATCTCACTTAAACCTTCTGATTTAGACACCAGACCACTCCCTCTCCTCTGGAATGCTCATAGCTTAGAGGAAGGAGAGTTGCTGATGTGTTCAGGATGGGAACCAAACTCTCCCTCCTTTGACCTTTACTTTTTCAGTTATCTGAGAAAAACTTATTAACCTGTAATATATACCGGGCATTATGCTAAATAAGCACAGCCATCAAGGGGCTCACATTCTAATATCCCAAATGGACGATGACCATTTCTTTTGCTTCGAAAATTCGATTTATCGATCTATCATCTGTCAATCATCAAATTATACCTATCTATCCATCTACCTGCCAAGACATTACATATAGTAAGAGGGAGATTTCAAAATAGAGATATGTTTTGCAACAACAACCAAAAAGCATAAATGACAAGATGATTCAATGCAGATGTTGGCAAATGAGTTCCCGTGAAACAAATTCAGTCCGCCACCTATTTTTATAAGACTTGAGAACTAAGAATGATTTTTACTTTTTCAAATGGTTGATAATAAAACAAAACAAAGCAAAAATGAAAAAAGGCTAATATTTTGTGACACATGAAATTTATATGAAATTCAGGTTTTGGTGTCATCAATAAAGTTTTATTGGAACACAGTCATACCCATTCATTTACGGCCACTTCCACACTGCTGAGGGCAGAGTTGAGTAGTTGTGACAGAGACCACAGAGCCCACAAAGCCTAACATATTTACTATCTGACCCTTTTTAGGAAGACTTTGCTGGCCCCCAATTTAATAGAATCCCTCCCCCTCCCAACCCCAAATTAAGTAGGAAACTTGTCACAGGGTTTGGCAAAGACACTAGGATATCCAATGGTTCTTTGTAAGGGACTTTTGTAGTGAGTAGATATTTCCCTCATCGTTTGATTTTCCATTCCCAGTTTAAAACCTCCTAAGAAATGATTCAATGAGATCATCATTCTTAGAACCTTCACCTGGAAAAATTCAAGAGACTCCCTAGATGAGGCATAATTCTCTCATTGGAGAGGCAAAATGGCCCCATGGAAAGGTTGTAACTCAAGGATTTACCTGTTTTCCTTCCTCCTTTCCGATGACTTGGGTAGCTCAAACAAATCTTCGGTTTCACCAAGGTTGATGAGTTCAACAACAAAGGGAATATCTAATTGCACAACTCCGAAAGTGGGGACACAGAGGAAACCCAGGCACTTGGTCAGACCAAGCTGCACATGCTGCTAAGGCCAAGTGTTGCAAGCACACCAGGTATTTGCAAAGTCAAAGTCCCTGATCATAGCTGTGTTCCAAAGGAACTCGGTGTTTTTCACTCTAATTGAAGTTGATTTGTTTTATATTTACCCTGTAAGGTCAGGGGAACCTGGATCTAACATCAATCCATCTACTCTTTTCCTGAGTGTTTCTAACTCCCTCTTCCACGACGTAAATGGTCCATGGTTTCTCCATCCTCCCTTCATCCTAATTTTGTTCTTGTCATTGGGCCAA
>NW_011888804.1:5024246-5026318 GCF_000151845.1 Pteropus vampyrus
TGGAGAGGCAAAATGGCCCCATGGAAAGGTTGTAACTCAAGGATTTACCTGTTTTCCTTCCTCCTTTCCGATGACTTGGGTAGCTCAAACAAATCTTCGGTTTCACCAAGGTTGATGAGTTCAACAACAAAGGGAATATCTAATTGCACAACTCCGAAAGTGGGGACACAGAGGAAACCCAGGCACTTGGTCAGCCCAAGCTGCACATGCTGCTAAGGCCAAGTGTTGCAAGCACATCAGGTATTTGCAAAGTCAAAGTCCCTGATCATAGCCGTGTTCCAAAGGAACTCGGTGTTTTTCACTCTAATTGAAGTTGATTTGTTTTATATTTACCCTGTAAGGTCAGGGGAACCTGGATCTAACATCAATCCATCTACTCTTTTCCTGAGTGTTTCTAACTCCCTCTTCCACGACGTAAATGGTCCATGGTTTCTCCATCCTCCCTTCATCCTAATTTTGTTCTTGTCATTGGGCCAACCTTCACTAAGCATATGAAACTCTTGATTGTCTGCACCTAAGTGAAGTCAGCCAATTTTTGTTACTTTTATGACCCTCAAAATTGTTGTCATTATTCTGGTAACATCGTGCACTCGTACAACATAGAATTTTTTTTTTTTTTTTTTAAGAATCTCTTTGCCTCAAATTTGCTAAAATAAATGAATGGCCTGTACCCATCTCAACTAATTAATTTTCTTGGAACGCTAAGTCCATATGTCGAAGAAGACAGCAAGAAAGGAGATACTTCAAGAGGATGGTGGCGTAAGAAGCATGTTATTATTTATTAAAATGGGAGTTCTGACCCCAGGGTTAAAAAAATTACACAATGTATGAAATTGCATGCATGCAATTTTTACATTGCACACAATGTAAAAAAAAAATGACACAATGTATATCCGTTCTCTGTATAAAAATTTTAAACAAGACTGAAGTATGTTGAGAAAATGTGCAGAGCTCCCCTCTCAATCTCCATCCCTGCCTCCTCTTACTTCTCCGAAGATAATGATGTCAACAGTTGGGTGTATCTATCTATGAGCTCCTGTTTCTGCGATAGATTTTTTCATGGATTGCTTCATATTTTTGGCCGTGATAAGCACTGCTATGGACATATTTGTAAATATGCAAGTGGTTTTGCAAGATGAACTCCTAGAGGTGGAAATACTGGGTCAAAAAATATGTATATTTTACATTTTGATAGGGGATTTACAATTCGCTTCCCAGAGAAACATTTCTAATTTAATTACTTCTACCTTGGAAGTAATTAAATGGAAGTAATTGTTTCCCTGCGTTTTCACCAATACGAGATGTTATTAATTAAAAAAAAAAAACTTTACTCCTTAAACAAAGGATAGCTCATTATATTACTTGAAAGTTGTTTATTGAAATATAATTACTATACAATAAAATTACCCTTTTAAAGATACAGTTTGATGAATTTGAGATGTATTCATTATTGTCAGCAAGAAATAGAATAGTTCTATCACCCCAAAATGTTCCCTTACATCCCTTTGTAATCAATTCCCTTCTCCTACCTTCAGCCCCTGGGGACCATTAATTTTCTGTTCATTTAGATTTAACTTTTCCAGGATGTCATATAAGTGAAAATTATATTACATAGTCTTTGAGTCTGGCCTCTTTCACTTCATAGAATGAATGCTTTTGAAATTCATCCACATTTTTGTATGTTCCAGTCATTTGTTCTTTTTTTATTGCTGTGTAGTATTCTACCACATGGATATACCACAGTTTATTTATCCATTTATCGGATGATTAGCATTTGGGTTATTTCAATACTTTAGGTTATTGTAAATAATTATGTGGTAAATATTCACTTTTAGGTCTTTGTGTGAACATGTTTTAATTTCTCTTGGGTCAAAACCTAGGAATGGAATTTCTAGGTTATATTGTGAGTATGTGGTTAGCTTCATAATAAGTGACAAATTGTTTTCTCGAGTGGCCGTACCATTTTGCATCCCAGTATATCAGTTTGCTAGGGATTCCATAACAAAGTACCAAAGACTGGGTGGCTTAAACAACAGAAGTTTATTGTTTCACAGCTCTGGATGCTAGAAGTC
>NW_011888804.1:5026368-5028429 GCF_000151845.1 Pteropus vampyrus
TCAGCCCCTGGGGACCATTAATTTTCTGTTCATTTAGATTTAACTTTTCCAGGATGTCATATAAGTGAAAATTATATTACATAGTCTTTGAGTCTGGCCTCTTTCACTTCATAGAATGAATGCTTTTGAAATTCATCCACATTTTTGTATGTTCCAGTCATTTGTTCTTTTTTTATTGCTGTGTAGTATTCTACCACATGGATATACCACAGTTTATTTATCCATTTATCAGATGATTAGCATTTGGGTTATTTCAATACTTTAGGTTATTGTAAATAATTATGTGGTAAATATTCACTTTTAGGTCTTTGTGTGAACATGTTTTAATTTCTCTTGGGTCAAAACCTAGGAATGGAATTTCTAGGTTATATTGTGAGTATGTGGTTAGCTTCATAATAAGTGACAAATTGTTTTCTCGAGTGGCCGTACCATTTTGCATCCCAGTATATCAGTTTGCTAGGGATTCCATAACAAAGTACCAAAGACTGGGTGGCTTAAACAACAGAAGTTTATTGCTTCACAGCTCTGGATGCTAGAAGTCCAAGATCAAGGTGTTGGCAGGGTTGGCTTCTCCTAAGGCTTTTATCTGTGGCATGTAGATGGCCATCTTCTCCTTGTGGCCTTACATGATCTTCTGTCTGTGCATGTTTGTGTCCTAATCTCTTTCTTCTAAGGACACCAGTCTTGTCAGATCAGGGCCCACCTCCAATGACCTCATTTCAACTCATTCAGCTCTTTAAAGAACGTATCCCCAAATACAATCTCATTCTGAGTTGGTGGGAGTTAAAACTTTAACATATGAATTTTGGGGGACACAAATCAGCCCATAATATTCATCAGTGAGGTATGAGGTTTTCAGTCATTTCATGTCCTTACCAACAACTTGGTATTTTTAGGCTTTTTAATTTCTGTCATTCTCATAGTGTATAGAACTCACTGTTATTTTAATGTGCCCATTTTTTCCCCTTCTTTTTAAACAAAGAAGAGCACTGGTCTCTGTGAGTTATCTTAATCCTGTATCTGAGAAGGTCAGGGTCATCATTATATTCCCATAGTGACTAATCAATGTGCCATATCTATCTCATATCTATCATATCAGCCATTCCAAAAGATTGTACCATTGTGTAGAGTCCAAGAATGTGTGGATGGTTCAGTGCAAAACTTTCACCACTCCTTGCAAAATGACCTTTGTCTGACCGATGAGAGGTCTTCACACATTGTTGGAATTAAAGAGGAATTGTGAAAGCACATAACACTTGGCAGAGGCTGATGGTTTCAGCTTTCTCAAGATAACACTAAAGAGGGGCAATCTGGCCAGTGGGAGATTCTGGAAAAACTGAATTAAATAAAATGAGGGAAACATTTATGACACGAATGGCAGCTGCTTCTTTGGGGGTGGGGGGCAAGGTAACTCATCAACTTATTGGATTGATTATGATCAAGGTTGCTTAACCTGACACAAATGTCATTCAAGGGAAAACTGGGCATTATTTTGGGACGTGGTGCTTCAACCAAATAGAATGGATCTATAAGTGACGTGTCTCTTAATAATTACCTCCCCAAGTGGTGGGGTATGTAGATACAGATATAGATATAATTTATCTATCTATCTATCTATCTATCTATCTATCTATCTATCTATCTATCTATCTATCTCTTAATAATTACCTCCCCAAGTGCCTCCCCAAGTGATGGGGTATGTAGATACAGACATAGATATAATTATCTATCTATCTATCTATCTATCTATCTATCTATCTCTTAATAATTACCTCCCCAAGTGATGGGGTATGTAGATACAGACATAGATATAATTATCTATCTATCTATCTGTCTGTCTGTCTGTCTGTCTCTTAATAATTACCTCCCAAGTGATGAGGTATGTAGATACAGATATAGATATTATCTATCTATCTATCTATCTACCTACCTACCTACCAACCATCTATCTCGTATCTATCATCTCTATCTATCTACCTATCTTGGCCTGCCTGTCTGTCTGTCTGTCTGTCTGTCTGTCTATCTATCTATCTATCTATCTATCTATCTATCTATCTATCT
>NW_011888804.1:5029304-5031738 GCF_000151845.1 Pteropus vampyrus
ATACAGATATAGATATTATCTATCTATCTATCTACCTACCTACCTACCATCTATCTCATATCTATCATCTCTATCTATCTACCTATCTCGGCCTGCCTGTCTGTCTGTCTGTCTGTCTGTCTATCTATCTTTCTACATTGATTACATTATAAAAGATACCTATCTTTTCTAATCTATCCTTTTCTGTTTGTAGAGATGCTTCCATTTCAGATTCAACGCACAAGAATTTTTATCCACTCCTCCATCTTACCATCCATTTTCCTCTCCCCCACCCGCCCCCAGACCTAAGCCCACAAAAGCAACTCTGATAGATAGAGAGTAATATTACAATTGATTGGTCTGCCACTGATGGAGCATACGTGTTTTGTCGTTAGTGGGGAGGCTGAAAGGGGGCTGGGTAATAGAATGATCTGGCCTACAAGACGGCTCCTCCTTGATGAACAATCAGACACAAATGTCAATAACAATTAGATTGCCTATAAGCTACAGTCACTTAGGGCTCCCGGAGCCTGTCCACAGGGCCTGGATTGAAACCTTCAGCCTTGTGAACTCCAAATCAGGTTTGGCATCGGGAATGAAAAGCCATCAGCAGTAATAGTATTACGAGGCTGTTGGTCAAAGAAGTGCAAAGGGCGCTTGGGTTTTCGTGTGTCGTAGGGACAGGGGCTGGGGGCATTGGGGGCACTGAGGAGCGTGGAAATGGTTGAAGAGTGATGCCGCTTATAAGCGTGGAGTTAGGGGGTCCTGGGTTGAGTTCACTCAGTGCCTCAGTTTCCTCATCTTGAAACAGGGATGTAATAGAACCTAAAAGGAAGTGATATTATCTTCTAGGGTTATTGTGCTAAATAATCATCATAATAAATTGTGATTCTTGGCAGAGCAGCCAGTGGTCAATAAAGTCAGCTTCTGAGTATCTGGCTTGGTTCTGTATGATGGGCCGGAGCTCATTTCATCCCCTCCATGGGCCATTTTGAAGTAGAGCACATGTAATCATGTGTATCAAGCACTTAACTCAGTGCCTGGCATTTAATAAATCATGATTATCTTTACAAAACATCTCCCTAGGGCGATGCAGGGGCCACTAGAGAAAAGAGAAAACTAGAAAGCAGTATTGCCCAGAACATGAAAAACTCTCATTTTCTCAGCCCACTAACCTGTTGAAGGGCTTCATCTTTCTGGTAAGAGGGAGAAAGAAATGGGGTGTAATCAGAAAGAAGATGTCTGTTCTGGTATCTGCTTCCTCAGCATCTCATCCGTGTGAATCAGGCCCTGTGTGTTTGAAGGAGAAAAGCTTGCAGCGAGGGAGGGCAAGACGAATCGTGATTTCAAAGACAAGACCTTCTTCCCTGTCGAAGGAAGAGGTGGGAAGGTGAAGGGAGCACTCCCTGCCCTCTGCCCTGGCAGGGAGTGATGTGCCCAGCGATGCTCTGGCATTTGCATAGCAGGGAGCATCCTTCTCTAACTTAGGTAAAGAGTTTGGCCTTGAATGATCGTAATTCCAGTGGCAAATCTGCTCATTGCTTCTAGCTTTCCCCGCTCTTTCTCTAACCCCATTCTTTGGCCTATCTCTTCCATTATTTCTCCCTTATTCTTCCCCAGCTCAAACACTCTAGATTGACCTACTGACCATCAAATCAATGAAGAGAATGGATTCTGAGGTTGCACAGACTCTGGTTCAAATTCTGGCCGTATTGCTTGTGATCTCGGTGATGTCGGACAAATGGCTTCACCCTGTTAAGCCTGTGTTTTCTCATCTGCAAAAAGGGGGAAATTTTCTTGTAGGGTTGTCAAGCTTCCATGGGTTCATGTTATGGTTATCTATTGCTGTGTAACAAATCACCCTGAATCTTCGTGGGTTAAAATAGCGAGTTACATTTACTGCACTCATACATTTGCAGCTTGGGTAGGGCTCAATGGGGACAACCTCTATTCTCCACTTGGTGACAGCTGGAGCAGTCACCCAGCTGGACGGTTCAGTGCTGTAAGCATCTGGAGGCTTGCCCACTCATGTCTGGTGACTGGTGAGGTCTTCGCTGGGTCAGATGACCAGAGCACCTACTCACGTCATCTCCGTGTGGCTACTTGGCTTCCTTACAAAATGGTGGCTAGATTCCAAGGGTGAGCCTCCCAACAGAGAGAAAGTCAGGTGGAAGAAATATTTATTCCTTTTTATGACGTCACCTGGAGGTCACAGAAGGTCATTCCTGTTGCTTTCTGCTCATCAAAAAAGTCACACAACTCTGCCAGATTCCAGGGGAGCAGAAAGATGCCGTTGGTTGGTGGGGGAGTGACCTTGCTGTGGTCATTTATTTGAAAATCCAGTGTGCCACAGTTACTATACATACAACTCTTTGAATAGTAGTTGGTACACAGGAAGTTGATATGATCTCAAGTTCAATGTCTTCTTGCAATCAGAAATTGCTGGATCCCAGGG
>NW_011888804.1:5032970-5037083 GCF_000151845.1 Pteropus vampyrus
GTGTTCTTTTCTGCTTGGCTGTCGCTGTGCTACCTTCGGGTATTTGCCAATATCTGTGAAAAAATTCGGGCTCCTGGCTCCACGGATCAAAATGCCGAGCTTATGTATTGCTGAGAGCAACGTGTCAGGGGACCCTATATTTTCCTTGGGTTTTGTGTTCTAGGACCTCAGCAACAATTTTAGAAGCGTTGCTATTTCAACAGGGTTGGTATTTCACACTCATTTTTGAATAGAGACAGCCAAGCCGGCAGCCTGAAGATACCCCTAGCAGGGCCAGCTCCGGTGAGGTCAGTAACAATAGTTTCTGCTGCTGAGAATGAGACCAGTTAAAGCTGCTTTCAATTCTGCAGAAAAATCGTGTTTTGTTGTAATGGAAACGAGCTCTTACAAAAATCTTCATTGTGATTTTTTTTTTTCTTGCTCTCTGAGAGTTGAGCCGAAACTGGTAAAATACGTAACTGCGATTTAATGAAGATTCAAGCTTGGAGACCCTAATGATAAAATGACATTTATTAAAAATGTCATTTATCCTTCGCCACAGATGGGACAGTCATAGTGTCCCAGGACCATCCCAAGTGCTTTGGAGAGGTTATTTAATCCCATTCTCAACAGCAGAAGGTAGGTATGTTATTTTCCATTCGTAGAGGCTGAAACTCATGTCGCGTTGGATGAATGAACTTGCCTAATTTGCACACCTTGTAGGTGCTGAAATTGTGATTTGAGTCTATGCTTGTCTAACTCTGGAACCTTGTAAGAAAGCAAGGATGCTTTCCTATCCTTGGCCATGATGCATTGCTTTCGTTCATGACTTATTCCGTCAACGAACATTTATTGAGCACCTGTTATGTGCCAGGCACTGTCTTAGGCACTGTTGACATGACAGTGAGCCAGACCGATCACAGTTCTCGCATTGCTCTGTAGACTCCCCCTAACCTTGCTTGTCTTCTGCCACTTCACATGGACACCGCTCTGCAGAGTTCAGTTAGAAACAAACTCCATTTCTGCTTTCATCTGTGGTAGCAGTTACACACTGGATTTTAGTTGTGTGCTGACTTGTCTCTCTTATTAATCAAACAGTGAACACCAGAACGAGGGCTGTACCCCACCCTGAGCCCAGGGACCTATGTCGTGAACAACTGGTGTTTTGCTCTGCTCACACCCCCTCGTCTAGAAACATCTCTGTGCCTTGCCTTTTGGAAATTGTCCGCCCTCACCTCAAACATTTGGGCTCTGGCAGGAACAGCCAATCACAGTATTTCACCCCTGGCCACGGTGATTGGTCCAGGCATGCTCATGTGACCAGCAGAAAGGAGATGGCAGGAATCTCTTAGATGCTTTTCAGCTCCAGGAATTGTGGCCCAAATCAAATTGCTTGGCCAATCAAATTGCTTCCCTAGGATTTTCGCAACAGAGCTAGTAGGGACGAATTTCTTGTTCACTCAAGTGCAGCTATAATTCTAGTTTCTTGGTGGGAGCTAGCTTTGAAAGAAGATGGAGACGGAGGACTGCCAGGTCTGGTCCTGGATTCTGGGCATCTCTAAGGCCACTTTCACCCTTGTTCTTTCTGTGGTTTGTTGTTATACTATTCCTCCATATTCCCTTTTTGATTCATTTTAGTTCGAGTTGCCTTTCTGTCGCTTACACCCAGAGTCCTGCCTAGCATATCCTCGGTAACCCTGTGACAAACACATGGAAAAGAACTGAAGTAGAGCTAAAGACATTTGTATCAGCAAGTATGCTGTATCAGGCCACAGACTTAGGTGGGTGGGTGGGTGTGTATGGGTGCCAGGACTTAGGTGGGTGGGTGTGTGGGCGTATATGGGTGCCAGGACTTGACAAGGATGGTGGTGGCGGCAATGCTCTTGGTGGCACTGCTAAGGGATTGAATATCACAATAGTTAAAAGTTTGGGATTTTAGAAGCTAGAGGTCTCCGATTCCAATCCCAGCTCCTTTCCCAGACTAGCTGTATGATATTGGCAAAGTTGCTTAACCTCTCTGAGCCCATTACTATGAATACTGAGAGAAATACTGAGGGAAAAACACTGCAGATGATCGTGTTTGGGCCACAATTCCTGGAGCCGAAACGCATCTAAGAGATTCCTGCCATCTCCTTTCTGCTGGTAACTTGCCTCTGTCACCTTTCACGTGACATTCATTTAGCAACACTGATTGAGAGTATTCTCTGCTTGTTAGGCACCGGAGATATAGTGTCGAATCAAAGAGACATCGTCCCTGCTCCTTCGGAGTTTACACTCTAGTGGGTGAACCCAGAAAGAAGCAAATACAACACTGTCCCCAAAACAGGAGATGTTTAGGATGCTGTGTGTGCGCTCGTGAAGGGAATCTGTTCCAGGACTGATAGTTCCAGAAAGGCTTCTAAGAGAGAGCAATATATAAGAGGAGACATGAACGATGTGTAGACATAGGCTGGGCCAAAGGGAATTGAGGCAAAGAGGGTGCCCCTGGTGGAGAACCCAGCAGAAGCAAAGGCTTAGAAGTGAGACGGAGCAGGGCTCCTTTTAAGGCAAGTGACAATAATTGTAACGTGGCTAGCGTATGAAGCAGGAATGATTAGAGCTCCAGCAGGGGCTGGAGAAGTAAGTGGAGAAGATTATGCTGAGTCTGGAGTCTCATGTTAAGATGTTAGGACTCTTATCTTTAGGGCCGTGGAGTTCCTTTGGCCAGTTTGTGCAAGACCATTGCAGCTGTCCTATGGAGGCTGGAGCAGAGGAGAAATTGGACGAGAATCCTAGATCCGAGGTGGCAAGTCCTTGGAGATCTCAACTTCCCATTTTCCAGAAGGAAAAACTGAGTTCCTGAGAAGAAAGTTGACTTGCCCGATGTCACACGGCTGGTGAGTGAAGGGGCTGGAACCAGAGCCCAGATCTCCAGATCTCAAACCAGTATTTTTTTTTTTTTTTTTTTTCTGGCGCTGGAAAGTTCTTCCACTTAAAGCTCCCACCGGGGCTAAATCCGGCCCCTTGCAGCTCTTCTGAACCCCGGGAAAAGCACGGATTCCTCACGCACACACAGCCATGCTGTCTCAGGAAGCTCGCAATAAATTTTTTTTTTCAGGCAACGCCTTGCTCCCATCCCTACAAAACAATGTATTTATTATTGCTAAGCCTTTTCCATCTTTGAGGAGAAAATGCATACCACATGAGTCCCCAAAGCCGAGCGGTCCCGGTTTACAAATACAGTACGTTAATAGCTTTGTAAACATTTATTCAGGATGACAGCTGAGGGAAACATGTGGCATTAATTAGAAGGCTCAGCAACGCGGCCTATTAAGAGGGAGGTTAAATCTGAATTAGTTGGCTTTGCTGAGACAAGAGGCTCTGGGGAACAAAACTTCGCTCTAATACGTCTGACTCTGTTGACGCGGGTGTGTTGGGACGCATGGGGGTCTCGGTTCTTAGGGAGGAAGCCTGTGTCTTGGCAAGATGGTCGCTGAGTCACTGGGCTGCACAATTGTCCGGGTTCGCCTCCCTGAAGGCCTCTTCCCTGGGTGTTGTGACTCCACATGCCTTCAGACGGTGAGAGTGTCCAGCTACAGGGCACCTGGAGCTTGCATAGCCCATGGAGGTTGCAGAATCAGGTTCCCTGAGACTGCCGGGTGGAGATGGGGATGGCTTTCTGGGCTGGGAGTTGCCTCTTTCTCTGGTCAGCCATCATCTGTCTTCCGTGCTGGCCCCGCACAGACTTCCCCCATTACAGCATCCTGCATTGCCTCTGCTTTGTGGTACCCGTGGATCTCCCCAGTACTTGGGGTGTCTGTGAGCTCAGAGGCCTGCCCTGTTCCCTGCTTTTTTCTTGTCCGGTAAGGCTTGGCTTCAAGTAGATGCTTGAGGCACTATTTCATCCCAGCCTCATGTTTATGAAAGTTTTCAAATTTACAAGTTTGAAGTTATCCCCAAATACTTGTACCTCCTCACACTGAAATGTCCCAACAGCGCTGAAAGGAGGTGGCAGTTGTCACACAACTTGAAATTTATGTACTGTGCTTGGGACACATCCCTCATTGAGAGCCATACATACACATCTTTTTATTTTTCAGAAATCCTTTAATTGCCTTGGAAATAGCGCAGTGACATTGCTTTGTTGCTCCTGGT
>NW_011888804.1:5037133-5046919 GCF_000151845.1 Pteropus vampyrus
CATGCCTTCAGACGGTGAGAGTGTCCAGCTACAGGGCACCTGGAGCTTGCATAGCCCATGGAGGTTGCAGAATCAGGTTCCCTGAGACTGCCGGGTGGAGATGGGGATGGCTTTCTGGGCTGGGAGTTGCCTCTTTCTCTGGTCTGCCATCATCTCTCTTCCGTGCTGGCCCCGCACAGACTTCCCCCATTACAGCATTCTGCATTGCCTCTTGCTTTGTGGTACCCGTGGATCTCCCCAGTACTTGGGGTGTCTGTGAGCTCAGAGGCCTGCCCTGTTCCCTGCTTTTTTCTTGTCCGGTAAGGCTTGGCTTCAAGTAGATGCCTGAGGCACTATTTCATCCCAGCCTCATGTTTATGAAAGTTTTCAACTTTACAAGTTTGAAGTTATCCCCAAATACTTGTACCTCCTCACACTGAAATGTCCCAACAGCGCTGAAAGGAGGTGGCAGTTGTCACACAACTTGAAATTTATGTACTGTGCTTGGGACACATCCCTCATTGAGAGCCATACATACACATCTTTTTATTTTTCAGAAATCCTTTAATTGCCTTGGAAATAGCGCAGTGACATTGCTTTGTTGCTCCTGGTAGGGGGAGGGGGGGGGTCAGTGTGTTAATTTGTTGCACATAAACATTAAATTGCACTCTGGTTTGCATGTGATCTTGTTTTGACCTTCATCTGTGACTATTCTGCAAAGGATAAAGGGGGTCAAATATATGGTGATGGAAGATTTGACTTCAGGTGGTGAACGCAATGCAATATACAGATGACGAATTCTAGAATTGTACACTTGAAACCTACAGAATTTATTAATCAATGTCACCTCCAATAAATTTAATAAAATTAAAAAAAATAAATTTAAAAAGATGCAAATTCTGTTTTAGTAGGTCTGGGGTGGAGCCTGAGAGCTTGCATTTGTCAACAACTCCCAGGCGGTGCCTCTGCTCCACAGGCCACTCTCTGAGTAACAAGAGTCTAGATCAGCATGGTCCCATAGAAACATGTGAGCCATATATGCAATTTTAAATTTTATGGTGGCCACGTTTTAAAAAAAGGAAAGAAGAAACAGGTGACTTTCATTTTAATACATTTTGCGTCACCCAATATAACAAAAATACCATTTTGACTCAACATAAAAGTATAAAACCAGTAGAAAAAGATAAAATATACAGATGAAAAAAGTTTCGAAAGGTATTTTACATCATTTACCAATGGCTGGTGGCTACCATATTGGATCCTGTACCTCGAGAACAGAGGCTGTGGGTTAGGGACTGTCTGGCTTGAAATTCTGGCTCTGCCACTTGTTTGCTGTGAAATTTGAGTACGTTCTTTAATCTTCCTAAACCTCAGTTTTTTCCTCTGTAAAATGAGATGAAAATTGAGGTCATGAGCACCTGGCCAGATCATACTACCTGTAGCTATCAGGTTCCCCTAGTCCGAGACACAGCATACGCCAGATCTCTTAAGGAAGATGGGGAATACTTCAAAGACTCTTCAGGCATTTTCTGACAATTCCATCGCCCACTCACCCCTTCCTTGGGTCTAGGTAAGGAGGGGCTCACCTGGATCTTCTCTGTTGGTTCTTCATTGCGTGGATAAGTGGCCTTTTTCTTGTTCCTTGGAGTGCGCAATTTCTCATTGGCTAGACGGCTGCAAGGAGGGTTAGGCAAGGGTTGGGGGTGAAGGGGGGGAGGGAAGAACTGGATAAAAAGGCAGCGCAGCTTCTTCAGCAGTCCGTTGCAGGTACCTTGAATAACAAAGGCCCAAGTTCTCTTCTGCTCCTGCCCTTTCAGGTGTAGATAATGAATAGTAGGTAAATACATGGACTGATGTGCCAATTAATGGGGGACAAGGCCAACTACGGAAGGAAAATAACTGAGACTAAATGGGCCATAGGGTCTGAAGAGCTGCCTTTATAAACCTACCCAGGAAGCAACATTTTGCTTGACTTTTTTTTCTTTCCTTTCCTTTCCGTTTTTTTTTTTTTTTTCCCCTCTAATACAGGAAGGAGGAGGTTGTTTTTATTTATTCTGAGAAAGACAGTTTTTCTCCTACGTGGAGAGATTCAAAAGGACATCAGTGACTAAGCGCACATTTTTATCGGTATTATTACAGTGCATCTGTAGGCGGGGCATGCCTCACCTTTGGCGTTTCTTTTCCATTATATTTTATATTATATTTTACATTATAATTTGGGAACCTTGAGGGTTTCCTTGTAGGAGGATGGAGAGATAGAAGTAATGGCCATGGAAAGGGGTCTTGGCTGAAAGATGGTAGGGATGTGTGAAGTGTTGTTAACAATCATAGCTCAGGGAAGGTTCATAGCTGGGTTCAGAGTCAGGTTCATGGCCAGGTTCACAGCTGAGTTCATAGTCAGGTTCATGGCCAGGTTCATGGCCACATTCTGAAGTTGGCTTCCAAGTCCTGCGCTTTTAAAAAAGAAATCATTATTGGAGCTGCCAAACCAATATTAAAACCAATGGCTTATGACAGGGCCTGGCAGTCGGTGCTGGGAATCTTTTTACACCTCTTAATTTTGTAGAGAGAAGAAAGCATCTCATCTGGGGCAGGTCTTTCAGTAACACCAAAACCAGAAATGGAAAAGATTTTCTCCAGTCAACTGGTCTCCTTTCTTGAAGTCTGAGTTGGCTCACTTTGGAAATGTCCCAAAGAGCAGGGCGGGTCAGAAGAATAAGTTTTCCAACTTGCAGGTAGGAAAAGATGTTCATATGACTCCGTGAAATAAAGCGACCTTTTGGAAACCTAGAGATGCTCAGTAAGCTGATCCTGGGTGCCTCCGATTTCTTTTTTTTTTTTTAAAGCGATATTTTATTCACGTCTGTGAGGGAAACCCAGCATCCCCAATACTGCTGAAAAGGAGGGCAAATCGATAAAGTTTTCTGGAGGACAAGTTCCTTAAAAATATGCAAACCTTTTGGCTCAGAGATTTCACTTCTGGGAGTTTATCCTGAGGATATGATCGGAGAAGTGCTCGGAGTGAGGACAGAGGGGTCACTGCAGCGTTGTTGATGGCAGTAAAAAGCTGGAAACAACTTAAACATCAACAGGAGAAGATTGGTTCAGAAATTGAGCTATATTTATGCCCTGGAAGGTTAAACAGATGTTAAAAATTATTTCCTCATCCTACCCTTTCTCCCTCCCTCTTTTCTTTTTTCTGTCCTCTCTATCTCCCTCCCTTTCTCCTTCCTTCCTCCTTTCCGTCATTCCTTTTTTTTTTTGCAAATATTTGTTGAGTACTTACTATTCCCAGACACTGCGTGCATCTAAGTGGACTGACATAGACAGATGTTTATGCTGTATTAGGTAATAAATATACAATAAGGAAATTAAAAAGCGAGTTTCATGGATGTATTAATATGATCTTACTCTTGTAAATGTATATTTATATATTTATATGATAGGGTATGAAATATAATGTTTAAAAAGACATTTACCAAAATGTTATTGGTCAGTTTTCCCTAGATGATGCAGTTATGGGTGACTATTATCTCTTTAAATCTTTTACTTTATTTGCATCGTCCAAATTGTCTATGATGAGATTATGTCTTGTTCCCTGTTGGACATCATTATCCCCATTTTAAACCTCCCAGACCAGGCCAGGATAGTGGGGAAGGAAAAGGCATAGAATTATTTGAGCAACTCCTGTATAAACACTATGTGACCTCCATGATAACATCTTGAGATATAGTTATCTCCATCTTACAGATGGGAAAACTGAGATAATGGCTTGCCCAGGGGCACAGAGTCAGTAAGGAGCAAAGGAAGATTTGAATCTATAATTATTACTATAATAATAGTAAGGTGACCTCCAAAGCTGTAAGGACCCGCAGTTCTTAATAGATGTCAATGTCCTAGTCAATCAAGCCAAGTTGCTTAGCAACCAAGACTGACGAAGATCTGAATGCCCAGCTCCCTCTATATCTGTCAGCATTACTTTTCTAGGGGATAACACAGGAAAAATTTTAAGAAAAAACGGTTGTGAAAATCCAGGTCTCGTAGAGCCATATTGTGTTCAAACCTTTCCAAGAAGCTAGCCGGTTTGGTTATTCACCATTATGGTTCATCCAACTTAGTTCCAAGAGAAGAATTATAGTTCGTGGGAGGCTGACTCTAAGGAAACTACAGCTATTGGCATTGAGCTAGAGGCCAAGCTCTTTTAATGCATGGTCAAGTGTTCTTTTTTATTTTATTTTAGTTTAGTTTAGTTTATTGGGGTGACATTGGTTAATAAAATTATATAGGTTTCAAGTGTACAATTCAACAATACGTCATACATATATTGCATTGTGGTTCATACATTTACATTGGTTCATACATTGTGGTTACCATACATTTACTTTTATTTACCTTTTGTATTTTTACCCTTATTTACCTCCTCCCCTCCCCACCTTTCCCTCAGGTAACCACCTTTCTGTTGTCTGTGTCAGTTGGAGGGGAGGATAGCGGGCTCCAGTCTCTTATTTATTTATTTATCGGGGGGGGAGTGAAATTCACATAACATAAAATTAACCATTAAATTTTTTCCCCAGTTTTATTGATATATAATTGACATACTATATTATATGAATTTAAGGTACACAGCATATTGATTTGACTTACATATGTAGAATTAACCATTTAAAAATATATAATTCACTTAGGGTACTTATAACGTTGTGTAACCAATACCCCATCCAGTTTCAAAACATATTCATCGCTCCAAAGAGAAACCCCATTCCCGTTAAGCTGTTTCTCCCCCATTACACCCTGCCTTACGACCCCCACTCCTTACTCCCAGCCCCTGACAATCACTAATTGGTTCCTTGTCTCTATGGATTTGCCTATTCTGGACATTTCATATAAATGGTATCCTGTAATATGGGACCTTCTGTGTCTGGTTTCTTTCACTTAGCATCATGTTTTTGAGGCACGCCCATGTTGTAGCATGTGTCAGTACGTCACCCCTTTTAATGGCTGAGTAATATTCCATTGTATGGATACATTGCATTGTTTATCCATTCATCTGTTGATGGACACCTGGGTTATTTTCGCCTTTTGCCTATTGTAAATTTTGCTGCTAAGGACATTGGTATCATACAAGTATCCACTGGAGTATCTGTTTTCAAATCTTTGGGGTATATACCAAGATATACCAAGACTCCTTTGCAAGGTCATATGGTGACTCTATGTTTAACTTTTTGGGAAACTGCCAGACGGTTGTCTAGAGTCACTGAACCATTTTACATTCCGACCAGCAACATACAAGGTTACCATTTCTCTACGTCTTCGCCCATGCTTTTAAATTTTCATTTTCTTGGTTCTAACCATCCTCATAGGTGTAAAGTGGTATCTCATTGTGGTTTTGATTTGCATTTCCCTAATGACTAATGATGATGAGCATCTTTTTATGTGCTGGTTGGGTATTTGTAGATCTTCTTTGGAGAAATGTCTATTTAAGTCCCTCACGCAATTGTAAATTGGTTCATTTGCCTTTTTGTCGTTGGGCTCCAGGCTTTCTTGACCTCATCAGCTGTTTTGCTGTGGGGTCCACTGGTGAAGGATCCAGGTGCGAAGACCTTCTCAAGCCATTCCTGGACCAAATAAAGTCAGGAAATGAAGGGAGGCTGCCCTAGTAACACTATTGAAGTTTTTGAGTCTGACCAAACTTGCAAAGAAGTTTGGAAGCCTTTTCTCTATAATACTAGAAAGACGTCTGCAATTCTTGCTCAAAAACATTCAATTCTAAGACGTGAACAGTTCTCATTACAAGAACATTCCACACCCTTAAGTCCCTTTAATCACTTATAACACTCTCTTTATCTCTCATATGGAAACAATATGTACTGCTTTCCATATGCTGTAATTATCCCCTTTGATAAAATCATGTGTAAAAACATGCCCGACATGCTGAGTATTATCCACCTGGCCAATTTACATATACTTAAAAATTTTTTTTCTACTCTAGATTTTGCTTCATGTCGTTTTACAGCCGCATTATATATAGCATCAGTCAGAGAAACGGTGTACAGAAAATGTGATGTGATTTCAAATTTCTCCCCCTCCTTTCTTCTTTGGCTTTTTCCCTATAATTCCATTAACCCATCACACCAAGAAAACAAAACTTTGGAGTCAGGGAGATCTCTCGACACCTCTGATGGCAGTATGGGGCTAGCTCTGTCTTGACATCAGAAAGTCCTCGGAAGTCCTGGAGAAGGGCCTTACCTCTAGCCACCGGCGTGAGGCTGGAGTGAGACTCTCAGTGCCTGGCTGACTGGGAAATTAATTCCAGGTCTAGGAGGTAGTTCTTCGGGAAAGTAGTAGCGTGTAGCCACAAGACCTTTGGCTGTGGCTGCTGTAAGGCTCACAGTTAAAATCATGGGTCTATTACTCCAGTGGATATGGGACCTGGAGTGAGTCTCTGAGTCATTCCTGGACTCAGTTCTTTGACTTTAAAATGGAACTAAGAGTAGTGCCCACTCCACAAGGTTTGTGTATCATAATCATGGCCAGTTTTGACCGAGTACTTATTATGTGCCGAGCGCTGTATGAGATGTTTTACAACCATTTTAAAATCTAATCCTTTCTACAAGTCCACCTAGGGGATCCTGCCAACTCCATTTTACAGATGGGGAAACTTAGGCCTGGGGATATTACGTTAGCTCAGCCAGGTTCACGAAGCTGGTCCTTGGGGGGGCTGGGATGAGTACCTTGTTTTTTTTGGTGTCGCCATCCAAAGTACGCTTCTCTCTCTCGGATGACATAAAGTGTGTCCCCCTCCGGCGGGGATCAGCAGATGGTAGCTGTGAAGTGCAAAGGTCCTAGCTCATCGTAGTAAACATCCCTTTCCTTCCCTTTGTCACTCAGAATGAATCCTCCCATGGGAGCCTTTTTTGGAGACCGAAGTTCAGCACAGAGTTTTGTACAGGATTTGCCTAACGTTGCCAAGGGCTTTCAAAGGTTTGGGGCTCTACAGAGCCCCTGAAGAATGTGGCTGTGAGCAGTTGTCCTCTGCCTTTCTAAATCCACGGGCAGATTAGGCAAAATGGAATCCGTATGTTTCTGATTCATTTACACTTAACTCATCAAAATGTTCCTTTTTATGAGCTATTTGATGTCCAGAAAGCCTTTTGAGTAGATTTTATAAGCCTTTTAAAGACTTCTCTCTTAGAAACGGGCGGTTGCATTTTGCCAAGAATAAACAAACTTGAACCTCAAAATTGCAAAGCTTGCCAAGGATCCTTGTGCCAGAGGGCAAGTTTGCGAAGTCACCCCTTCCTCACTCCTGACACCTTCTTCCATTTCTTCTCCCCCCATCCCAAAACCCCCAATCTTGGCCCCTCTGATTTCCTTACAAAACTCTTATCCCGTTTCCAAACATTTGTACCTCCTTCCAATGTATTTCTTTTGTAGCTGCTCCCTTAACATCAGCAGCTCCAGAGCATTCCATCTCTCACTCCCCCATTACCCGCCTGGGTACGACTGAGAATATGTGAAAAGATGCAGTTAATTCCCAGGAGCTCTGAAATCAGTACCAATATGTGTATCCCTCACCTGGAAGGTTTTAAAAAAAAAAAACCCTCATCGTTCCATGTGATTTTTAGGACAAGGGCAAGACAGGATAGTCTTTCCGATTCCCACGTCATGTTCAAGAACACCGAGGCTCAGAGGTCTAAGTGATTGGCTAAGACCATCTAGCTTAAAGGCGGTGAACTCCTGCCTCAGTTGACGCAGGCTGCTCTCACAGCATATCAAAGTGAGCGCCTTATAAACAACAGAAATTTATTTCTCACGGTTCTGGAGCCTGGAAAGTCCAAAATCAAGTCACCGGCAGATTCAGAGTCTGTTGAGGACTCACTTCCTGGTTCGCGGATGGACGTCTTCCCTCTGCATCCTCACATGATGGAGGGGGCGAGGGAGCTCTGTGACGTCTTGTTTTATAAAGGCACTAATCCTGCTCATGAGGGCTCCATCCTCACGATCTAATCACCCAAAGCCCCCACCTCCAAATACCGTCATGTTGGTGGGTAGGTTTCAACATATGAGTTCTAGGGGGACACAAACATTCTGACCATAGCAACTCCAAAGACTTTTTATTTTGTTTCGTTTTGCTATGCCACCTTCTAAGGACGACTCGAAGGCCATCGAGGGTCTCGTTTTTTTCTAGGATGTAAGATTTAAAGAAGAACCTTAGAAATCAAAGTAAGGTCACGTATCTTATTGACTACTCACAATTGCCCTGAGGGTCAGCTATGGTATCTCCATTCTATAGATGAAAGAACCGAGGTTAAGTCATTTGCACGAGGCCACACAGCTAGGCCAATGAAAGAAAGCATTAAGAACTAGATTGGCACAGCTGGTCCTGTGATTCCCCAAAGATGGCGTGCATGCCGCTGGTAGATGCGGGAGATTTCGAGATCATCTGGGAACATGAAAAGAAATAGTTCTGAATCACATGGTGACAGTTTTTCCCTTTTGCAAGCCTCTTTCAAGTCTCGCTGGCACGGAGAAAGTCTCAGCTTGGTCCTGGTGTGTCTGTAACGCTTCTCGAATGATTTCTTTTTTCCACCTGGTAGTATGGAGAGAGCACACATCGTATTTACAAGCTGCCACTGACAACGGTGAATAGATAGAATTTAATAGCTTTGTTTTGATTTCACTATATTTCTATGTGAGTATGACACTGGCTTATCTATATCGTCATGATAATTTCCTTGTGAGAGTAAGTAAATAAAAAGAGTTAATTTAAGAAAAAATATAGTAAAATGATTACACAGATAGTGAGTATGGCAAAAATGATGAAAATTAGGATAACTGTTAGTTAGGAAACACACATCAAGTCCATTTTACAGGTGATGAAACTGAGTCCTAGAGAGAAGTGACTGGCTCGAGAAATAGTGGGAAGGTCAAGGTAAGAAGTCAAGTGTTCTGATCTGCTTTGGCAGTTCAGATCATGTCCTGGGTGCCATTTGCTTGGACTTTTTTTTTTTTTTTTTAATTTGTTTAAAGTACTCAGTTGTTACATACCAGGGCATGCCTGAGTATTGCCATCAATAAACTATCCATCAGTATATGCCGAAGTGAGGTAGTGACAAGTGAGTGAATGAATGAATGAATGATTTGATGACTTCCTTCCTAATCTCTGACTGAATAAAGAAAAGGTATCTGAGAAGGGACCAGGCCAGCCTGCACTACATCCTAAGGTGATCTTTAACTTCTTCAAAATGTAGATATGCCTTCAGTCTTAGGTCAACGGCTCTCACCTGGGGGTGATTTTGACAGCCCTCTCCACTCCCCAGGGGACATTTGGCGCTGCCTGGAGACATTATTGGCCGTCATCAAAGGGAGAGTATGCTACTGGTGTCTAGGGGATGCGGGATGCTTCTAAACATTCTACAATACACAGGACAGCCCTACAATGAAGAATTATCTGTCCCAAAATGTTAATGGTGCTGGGTCGAGGGACCCTGTATTAAGTACACAGTAGAGTCACAGAGACTTGAAGGTGGAGAGAGTCTGCAGTATCCTAAAGAGCATGGTCCTGCTGAGTACTTAAAAATATTTTTTTTCTTGCTACCTGGCCGTCATTCAAGGCTCAGATGAGCCTCCCTACATTTCAGTTTTGCTGATTGGTGCATAGACTATACAGGTGCACAGTTTTTATAAAAGCTATCAATCAACAGGAGGAGTAGTTTGTTGACATGATAATCTTTTTATGATAGCCCAAAGGTATGTTAGATTCCTGTATCCATGATTTATTCTTTAAATTGCCCATCAGAAGCCCTG
>NW_011888804.1:5050894-5057073 GCF_000151845.1 Pteropus vampyrus
AAAAAAAAACCTCTCTTATTATAAACACCAGTGTGATGACCATCTTTATGCATAAATCTTTGTTCCTATGTTGAATCTAAAGACCAAAGAAGTTCAGAATGGCTGATGCATAGAATGTAAAGAGTGTGACAAGATGTAAGGTTGGACAGGTAGGCAAAAAATAGATCTTGCCAGCCCCTACATTCCATGCTAAGTGTTTTGGACTTTATTCAAATAATAATAATAATAGTAGTAGTAGTAGTAGTAGTAGTAGTAGTAGTAGTAGTAGTAATGATAATGATGGTGGTGATAAAATAGGTAATGTTTATTGAGTTTTTATTGTTTATTAGACACGTTTCCAAGTAGTCATTATTTATTAACTCATTTAACCTTTGCAGCAACCCTGAGCTGTTACGCGTTGCAAAACCAAAGTGCAAAGAAGTCGAGCCATTTGGCCAAGGTCATAAGGTTGGTAGAAACCCACACTGTAGAGCTGACATCTTCACCTCTTTGGCCCATTACCTTATAGCAATAGGGAGTCACTGAAGGATTCTGGGTGGGAGGTGAGAGGAGGCATGAAGGGATATGCATATTTCAAAAGTTTGCTCTTTCTGCATGAGGAGAAGAGATGGAGTGGGGAGCAAGACTGAAAGCCACATGACCAAATCCAAGAGAGGGATGAGAGACTGGGAGAGCTGGTGGCAGTGGGAAGGGAGGGAAGCGAATGCATCTGAGGAATGTTTGGGAGGTTAGGTTGATAGGACTTAGATGTTGAGATAAAGAGACAGGAACTTCAAGATGGAACTTGTAGGAACTTGTAGATATGGGCAGCTGGGTGGATGAAGGAATAGTTGGGTGACCTCTCCAAGGTTACTCAGACACTAAGTAGAGGAGGTAGGATTTTGAGCACTAAAGCCAGGAGTCTGAATCTGGAGACAGTCTGGGAGAAGCAAGCTGTGCTGAATGACAGTCCTTTCGACAAATGGAAGAATGGGGAACAGAACCAGAATTTGAAGATGGAGTCTAAACAACACATGCCGGAACATGATCCTGTTGAGAATGTCGTCTCTCACTTAGGGAGACTAGAATACAGAGCCTAGGTATAGCGAGGGGCGCCCCCATCAGCAATTTTCCTGCACAACACATAGAAACCCTCCTTGTGTGAGGAAGGCCAGGAGACGGGAGGCGGTGGAGGGTCAGAAGGAGGGGCACTTTATCCATTGCCTAACTCTAGGAAGACACTCAGAAAGGCAATCGTCTCCGCTTAAGGCAACCAGCTCCATTCTGTAAGTGGTGAGGCTGAAGGTTGAGGGTCTGTTTATTTTGAGGAGATGGGTCCTAAAGACTGGTTAGGTCTTTAAATGTAAATCCAGTTGAGTAGGTTTTCACTTAGGGAGTTCTCCGGGCAAATGAGGTGACAAAGTCGAGGGGAAAACATGGGTTTTGGAGAGTGGCCATTCTAAACTTGAATCTCAGTGTTTCTATATTTATGTTTGGTCTGGTGATGATGGGAATGCTGGTTTACCTCCTTGAACAATTTATTTATTTAACTATAAAACGGAGATACAATGGTTACCAAAATGAAACCATTTATCTACCTATCTACCTATCCATCCATATGTCCATCCATCCATCCATCCACCTATCTCTTCTATCTATCTATCTATCTATCTATCTATCTATCTATCTATCTATCTATCTATCTAGCATCTATCTATTTAATATTCATGTAGCTCTTAATAATGTGCAAAGCAATTTCCATAAATATTGTCACAACGTTCTTCGTCACAGCTCTGTCACTTAAGTGTTAAGAGCATTCTCATTTAACTGATGAGGAAGCTGAGTCTCAGAGAGGCCAAGTGACAGCCCAGGCTCCAGAAAAGGTACAACGGGGACTTGGACCCTGGTCTCTTAAGCTTGGATTCCTTGCTCTTTTTATAACCCATTCTTCTCTTCTGCAGTCCCAGAAAAAAGGGAAGCCTTAACCTCCTCTGCAAACTGCCCCTAGTTTAGAAATAAAGAACTGCATTTTCCATTACAACAGCCCTCTCTGGCCTGGGAGTGGATTGTGCCAGCCAGGATTTCACTCTTGTTCCTTCTCACATGCTGGCAGTGACCCTCAGAGCTCAGAGATGCCAGCAGTAACCAAACAAGGACCTGAACCTCTACTCTTTCCTACCTACCCATCAGCCCTCTCTTTCTGGATTCGCAAACAGAGGTTATATACTGTGTCATTTGTGTTTATATCAAATGGGCAATGACCAAGCAACAGACCTCCATGACTGAGTAGCTGATATTAAAAACGAAAACAAAAAAACAGAAGACCAAAGTAAGTCAATGCATCCTGAAAGAGCAAATTAGTGACTTTTATAAAGGTAGGACACGTATAGTTGGTACAACTGTGGCTTTGGAGTCAGGCCATTGTGGGACTGAGTCTGAGCTTTGCTCTTCACAGCTGCGTGGCTGTGTGCAGCAGGCTTAACTCCTCTGAGATTCAGTTTCTCCCTCTACTAGATTGGAACCTGCAGGCTAGCAGAGATTTTCATCTGTTTTGTTCACTGCTGCATCCCCAGTGCCAGGAACAGTGCCTGGAACGTAGTAGTTCTGAAAATATTCATTGAACAAATTGTTCAATGAAGCAGTCAAACAAAGCCAAAATACCACTCTACACCAGAGGTGTTGTGAGTAGATAATGAGAAGAGGCACGTGCAAGGTTTAGTCCGGTGTCGGGCCCATTGTGAACCTGCCATTATGGTGGCTGCCATTGTAATGATTGTTACTATCCTCTTTGGAGGTGGGACAACTTGGTTCCATTATAAAAGCCACGTAGGAATGTTTGATCCCCCCAGAATGAGGTGCTTTGTGCCAGTCACTTTGGGCATGGGCGGAAAGTGAGCCTGCTGATGTGCAGAGAGCTGTGCTATTGTGGGAGAGGTCACTTTCTGTCACCTCCAGCTCTCACTTCCACCCCAAGTCCCAGCGAGTTTAGGAAATGGCTTTGAAGTGCATGAGGCAGAAGAGTCCCGGGCACTTGGACTTGGTGTTCAGCCAATTGTCCATTTGGGTAATTGTGCTTTGATGACCTCGAGATCTCCCTCGGGATTTTTAGGAGGTACACTTTCGTCTCACATCTCCTGAAAGCCCTCAGCTTCTGTGCAGAGAGGCCACGTGGTAGCAGCAGGAGGAGAGGCTGGGTTTTAATACCGGAGAGTCCGTTCCATTGGTTAACAAAACCAACCCTTGATGGTCTCACAAGATAACCCCACACTCCAGTGCGACATCAGACACCCCTGAACAAACAGAGCATTGCTCCCCAACATGTCCTTTGAAATAAGACCTTAGCTCAACATGGCGCCAGGGATCAAAATAATGCTATGGCAACACAAGTTTACACACCAGTATTCCACACTTGTATTACACAGATCCAACAATGTCTTCCACACAGCACAGCTCAACACGATGTCTCATTCAGACGCAGTGTAACTGATAAATCACTCTTCAACCCAACATGGCTCCCCACGGCAACTATGGCCCAACGAAGCTCCAAGCTTTCCCGTGCCAGTTCAGCCATGCCAAACTGGCCCAATGAAATGGAAAGAGAAGAGCACATAAAACTATTGCTTTGGAAAACCCGGTCTCTCTCTCAACCAGATTTTGTGGCTAAGTATGACTGGGGTTTTCCCAGCCTTGGGGAATGAAGAAACCAAAACCTACTCCCTTAAACTGCCAACATGCAATATTTCCTTTGACCTCGACGGCTGTCTCCCCTTCTTCTTGTTCCTTCGGCCACCGTTAGGCTTGGCTAACCATGATGGAGATGTTGGTGCCAGTTCGGCCCTTGGAGACAGCGCCAAGAGAGTGCCGGAGGGTAGGTGGCAGGCCTGGGGAGTGCCATGGGTGGGAAGTGTCAGCATCGCTGGAGAAGAGGCTGTCCGTTGGCAGCCCTGTGTGGTCTCCTTGTCCATCCAAGACAAACCTCAAACCCAACACTCGATTTGGCAGATGGGAAAAAAATAGAACAAAGTCTGCTCCCTTTTTTTTCAAGAAACGGACCCAGGGAGCCCAGGCTTGGCCTCTCACTCTTGGTCTTTTTCCTTTTTAAACAAACCGCCTGGCTTTTAAGATCTTCAAAATCCCATTAAAGGCTTTTACCCCTTCATATATTGGAGGCGTTTGATGAAAGGGGGTAAAGGGGAGGGAAAAGGTAATGGGGCCTCAGAGAACAGAGACCAGAGGCCTTAATTTCGCCTGTCTCCTCTGCCGGTAATGGTGTTGGATGTAAACAGTCCTCTGGTGAACGCTGGAGCGTGATTACAGGATGGCTGGGGAAAGAGGAAGTGCCTGCTAACCGCGGGGAGGAATGTCGCCCTTTGAAGGAGTTTGGCATTTATTTTTTGCCCCCTCCCGCTGTCCCTCCACAACTCCAACCCTACTACTTTCCTCCCCGGCTTTCTTCTCTGGGTTCCTCGTACTGTAAACACAGTGACAGAAATTAGATGTGGGCAAATCTGTTAGACATTTTAAGTCGAAGTGGGGTTGGCAGTTGTCTCACTCTGCAGGATATGCGAGACGAAGCTAATAACTTCGTAATGGGTCTTTTGTTTTTGTCTGGGGACTGGTGGGAGGGAAGTGGGGGGCCGGGGCCAGAGCCCAGGAGGAGAGGCAGGATGGAAAGCAAGGCCAGGCTGCTCTTAAGGGACCAACCCAAGCTCCCAATGTTGGGGGGCCAATTGGGCCCAGCACATTCTCAACCCAAGGGCAACCAAAGACCACCAGCCGTTAGCACGCTCCTGGCCCTTCACGTTTCGGAGCGCGCGTTCTGGTCCCACAGTCACAAAGCACCGCTTTATGACACCTTCATGCTGCAAACGTCTACTGCTCTCTCTTCATTTGTTCCATCCGTGGAATTCCCAGTGACGTCAATGGGGTTCCATGTGCAAAACACGTGGGATCTGTGGGACCCCGGAGCCGCACCAGAGAGCAAAGCTGCGGCTCTGTGGATTTTATGCCTACGTGTTTTACTGTCTGGAAACCTCCGCCTGGGATCAAGTTCATGTTCTTAATTCTGGTCAGATGGTTGGGGTGGGAGCCTAGAAACCCACAGCTGGAAGCTCCATCAAGTGATCATTTAATTAATTCATCCAATATGTATTGAGGGCATGCTATGTGTCCAGTGGGGCTAGATGTTGGAGACATGATGGGGAGAGTCTAGTGTGTTATATGTTAAAGAAATAATTTCACAGATGATTATTTAATCATAGCACGTTAGGAGCTACAAGGAAAGAGGAGACTAGACACGATTTAGCTAGGAAATGGCAGAACCAAGAATCAAACCCAGGTAATCTGGCTCCACAGTCGACGCTCTTAAAACAGCTCTCTAGACTGTTATTGCATAAATTTTAATATGAACCAAAAGATTTTCTGCTAAAATAAATGCCCCAAATTATTGCCCTTGCTAGTTTTAGGTATTAAAATATTATTGAATACTTATTATTATGTGAGTATTTCTTGAAGTATTAACTATTATTTAATATTTATTAAGTGTTAGGTATTTTCTATGGCCTATCACAGTGCTAGACATGGAATGTAGAGATAAACTAATAATAATAACAGCGAGGCATTATGCTAAATGCTTTGCTAAATTACATGATCCCATTTGATTTTAGCAATGATTATGTAGGGTAAGCATCATTATTAACCCCATTTACAGATGAGGAAATCAAGGCTTAGAGAAATTAAGGAACTTGCTCGAGGCCACGTTGGTGGTCCAACCACAGAGTTGGCATTCTTTTTTTTTATTATTATTATTTATGCCTACAGCACCTGGTCTTCCTAGGTGGTCTCCCATCCAAGTACTAACCAGGCCCGACCCTGCTTAGCTTCCAAGATCAGACATCGGGCTTGTTCAGGGTGGCATGGCTGTAGACCATGGACTGTGGCTCCACTGGGGCTCAAACCCAGGACCTTCTGCATGTAAAGTAGATGTGCTAACCGCTACACTATGGAACCACGTCCCAGAGTTGGCATTCTTAACCCCATTGTACTTGATTGCTGCCCTCTGAGTTTTCATTCTAACTGGGGGAGGCAGACAAAGGACCAGATACAATATGATGACACAAATACTCTAGAACTATTTTAAATACTGGGGTGGGAGGGGTTAGAAGACAAAGTACCCTTTGCCCAGGGAGATAGTAGAAAGA
>NW_011888804.1:5057123-5068204 GCF_000151845.1 Pteropus vampyrus
TTATTATTTATGCCTACAGCACCTGGTCTTCCTAGGTGGTCTCCCATCCAAGTACTAACCAGGCCCGACCCTGCTTAGCTTCCAAGATCAGACATCGGGCTTGTTCAGGGTGGCATGGCTGTAGACCATGGACTGTGGCTCCACTGGGGCTCAAACCCAGGACCTTCTGCATGTAAAGTAGATGTGCTAACCGCTACACTATGGAACCACGTCCCAGAGTTGGCATTCTTAACCCCATTGTACTTGATTGCTGCCCTCTGAGTTTTCAGTCTAACTGGGGGAGGCAGACAAAGGACCAGATACAATATGATGACACAAATACTCTAGAACTATTTTAAATACTGGGGTGGGAGGGGTTAGAAGACAAAGTACCCTTTGCCCAGGGAGATAGTAGAAAGACTTTTTTTTAGAGGTGGTGACACAAATCAGAGGCCCTTTGAGTAATGAGGCTTTGCCAGTCGCACGAAGGAGAGGGGTCATTCCAGGTGGAGATGAGGTGAGACGGGAAATAAACTAAAAAGAAATGGTGTGTGAGGGGATCCACAGGACTGTGGAAATGACTGGACAAGGATCCTGGAAAAACTGGCAGAACACACTGAAAAGGGAGTTTTATGCCATACCGAGTGCCTAGGGCTCAAATCTGCCAATGCCAGTGCTTTCGAGGGGGTGGACATGGACTCAAAAACAAGGGGACATCCATACGAACCTGTCTCTTATCCAGCCAGTGTGGTTTCAGCCCCTACCCACTGTTTAAAAGCTGCATCTGCAGAAAGCAGAGGTCTTTGCAATTCATATAAGCCTGTCTCGTGCCCCTAGAACACATCATTTATTTCCTATAAGTGCCTGTCTCCCTTTTCCTCAAATATGCTCAGGGTTACAACTTTCTCTGCTTCCTGGGGGAGCTGCCCACTCCACACAGTAATTACTCACTCCATAAAGGCTGTCTCCAAACCTTCCTTCTCAGCCCTTTTTTCCTGACCCTTTGTAACTGACCAGTTAAAGAGTAAGCTGGCTGCCTCTTTACTTGTTAAAAACAGACGCCATTTTGGATCTGTCTGGAAACGGGTGCCTCTGGGGGAAAGCATCTTTTTTCTGCTCCTTCCTTTGCTTAGTGAAGTCAATGTAATTTATTTAGTGCCTTTCCACTTCTTTTTTATACAACCAACCAGGAAAGCAGATTTAAAAAGTATATATAACTTAATTATAAAATTGATCTTATGCCCCAATTTTGTGATGTTGAGATGGATTAGGGGTGGTGAATATAAGCTTCTAAGTCACGAACACCACTATGTATACAACTTTATTTAACCTCTTCTGGTGGCATTCTTCTCATCGGTGAAATGAAGACATGATTGCTACTCAGTTCATCTCTATCACACTCAGTGAGGTAGGTAGAACAGACATGCATAAACAACTCGTATGCTGTAAGACAAGCTACAGAAATAAAATGTTGTCAACTAAAGGTCACTACCTCCAATCCAATGACAACAGCAGTTCCTGGTCTGAGGTGCAGTAAAAGGAGAGACTTTATTCAGGGTAAAGGGGAGCAGGTTCCTGAAAGTAGCCCCGCCCACGGAGGGGTGGCTCTCTTGTATAGAGAAAGTTCCCACCCTGGTCCCTGATTGGCCCATTTTTATGCAAATGCGGAACCTTAATTTGCACAGTCTGGTTCGTCCAATGAGCACTGTCCTGATTGGTTGGAATCACGCATTCTCATTGGTCATTGTGGAGTTGCTTTGATTGGTCAGTGAAGATACAAATGGGGATATAGCGGAGCAGATCTTGTTGAAAGGGGCAGGTCTCAGCTCATTGATCGAAGTAAGATTCCAGGAACTCCTTTAAAAAGGTGAGCTGTAATAATAGGAACGCAATATAGGAAGTGCGGCAACCCAGTCTGTGGCTTTTCCCTGAAATGCAGCATATGTGAGATGCCCTCTGTAAACACTTGCTGCTACACTCTTATTATAAATTCTGGCCCAGTTAACCACAAGGAATCCTTTTTGACAGGTATGTTCCTTCTCGGGCATCAACGGTATCGATAGTCATAATATCAGCAGAGGCCAAATTAGAGATCATAATGGTGGTTGGAAATGAAAAAGAATCATCACTTAAGAGCGAGGTTTCATGAGTTTGAATTCTACCTCCCCTATTTAATAGCTGTGTGACCTTGGGCAAGTCGTTTGGCCTCCCTATGCCTCATTTTCCTCAGCTGTAAAAGGATGGTAGCTTATCCTCCTCAAAAGCTTGTCATAAGAAGTCAATCAATTAATACAGAAATGCTTCGAGTAGTGACTGGCACATGGTAAACACTACACAAATGTTATTGTTATTATTATTCTTTACAACTGGTTTCTACGTTTGCATGGGGAAACTTGACTTCCTCTTTCTATAAAAATGTCCTTCCAGTTTCAGAAACTTGTATTCTGTAATTTACTCTCGTTAAAAATAAAAAATTAGTAATGTCAAGGAATTGGTAGTAAATGGACCCCTTCAGTCCTCCAAAAAAATCACTATTTACATGAAGGGAGTTTTGCAATCAGGGTTGTAACCAACCACACATGGCTCTTTCTGGATTTTTTGTTACACAACTTAAAGGGTTTAAGGAAGTGGAAGTTGAAGCAATTCATTGGAATATAGTTCAATGACTTGCCCTTAGTGTGTCACTGATGAATACTTGTTCATGCATTTATGGTGAGAAGCCCCTTTTGTGGCTTTTGTAAGTGTGTGTTTTTATTCATTAGAACCTTGTTAGTCATAGCTGTGATAAAATGATCAGATACGGTTCAGGCCTGGCCTCCCGGTGAACTAAAACTAACACGTTGGGAACTCTGGCTTTGTAGGGGAGGGCGTGCTATGCACGACTATCACCTTGTACTCACCCAAGGAATGGTAAAACTTTTTTTTTTTTTTTTTTAAAGAGGCAAAATGTATGAAAGAGATTAAGGCCCGGCATGAAAACTATTTTTATAGGCAGTTTGGCCTCAGCTTTGAAGTTCAATAGGGAGTGATGTATTGCTATCAGCTTGGATTTCACACCTATTCAATTCTGTAGCCAGGTAATGATGAACAACCTCCTTTGGGTATAGAAGAATGAAACAAAATTAAGACAAGCTGTGAAATGGCCCCCTTGCTGCAATTTCATCTCCAGGATAGATTCTGATTTGCCAGGATATGTTTAAACTTATTTTTTTCTTTTAAATTAGAAAGATGGTGTGACAATATTAAAAAAAAAAAAATGGAATAAAGAAAAAATAGTCACTCATAACCCAAAGACAAAACCATTTTTATTTCTACACATTGCTAATGAGTCTTGATCCATACAAAGATGTATATAATTACAGCATTGAATGTGGAATTTAAATGAGTTTTCATTTAAATGCGTTTTTATTCTTAACCGGGGAAAAAACAAACAAGCATAAAATCCCAGCATCGTTTTCTTGCTTGGAAAGTGTGAATGCTGTGTTAAGTGTGCTGCTAAGTGTCCTGGCCCAAAAGGTACCTGGCTCACGGGTTCCAGTTTTACTTTTGTTGTTAAAGCTTCTAAAATGGAGTGAGCGGCATGTAGCTTTTCTATAAACAAGCGGCATAATTGAGATGCTTTGCCCATATGGAAAGCTATGGGTTCAAGATTGGAAGTGGTTACTCGCTGGCCTTCGGGTTCTTACAGTGAGGCACCACCCACGCTCCCAGGCCCAGATCGCACTCCCTAAGACCCAGCAGAATACCCAGCCTGCTCCCGAGGTCGCCATGGGAACAAGCTACCTGCTCCAAAGCACCTGACTCAGGAATTATTCAGGACTCCCCCTCGGCTCCCTTCACGTGTCCTTTGAACATGCCAAGCCTGTTCTGGTCTTAGAACTTTTGCATCTGCCGTTCCCACCACCTGACCCCTTCTTCCCAGTTCTCGGGTGGCCAGCTCCTTCTCATCACTTAGGTCGCTGCTCCAAGGTCACTTCTTCAGATGCCCTCCTTGGCCACCCTGACACCTTGCCTTATCATCATTCTCTGCTCCATTGCTGTCTTATTTTCTCCATGGCACTCGCCACTCTCTGAAATTACCCTTCTTATTTATTTGTACACGTGTCTGTCCTTTGCCCCCTCCCCTCCCACCCCCTATTTATTTACGTATGTCCATGCCTGGCACAGGTAGGTTTTCAATGAATAAACGTTCAATGAATGAATGAAAGTATAACTTGCTTAGATCCCACTTGTTCTGTTTCAGCTCCCCATCCCTTAAAAAATGAATAAACTTTATTTTTAAGAGAAGTTTTAGGTCCATAGCAAAATCGAACAAAACTGTAGAGATTTCCCATGTACTCCCCGTTCCCCGCACCCTGCCCCTTCTCTGTCAACATCCCCCACCGGAGTGGGACATTTGTTATAATTGATGAACCTATGTTGACACACCATTATCACCCAAAGTCTACAGTTTACATTACGGTTCACTCTTGGGGTTACACATTCTATGGGTTTTGACTAATGTATGATGATGACATGTTCCCACCATTATAGTATTATACAGAAGCGTTTCGCTGGCTTAAAAATCCTCCGTGCTCTGCGTATTCAGCCTCAAACCCGTTTTAATGTGCCTGAGACATTCACTCAGGCTGGAATGGCAACAGGATGCTAAGCCGCCACTCCAAATCTAAGAGGTACTAGCATCTACGTAGCGCCTACTAGGAGGGAGCAGGCCCCATGCTAAGGGCTTTGCGTGCGCTGTCTAATTTTATCCTCGTAACACCCTGCATTATGAATAAAGATCGTCGTCTTCTTTCCAGTTTTCTGTTTCTCATACACCAGCTCCCTCATTCACAGTCCCGACAGGTCTGACGGTTTGGCTTCTCCTCCTGGGCTAGTCCCTGCAGCTTTGATATTGCTTTTCTGCTTTCACCCTCTGGTCTCTCTGGGCCATATCTGGTCGGGGAGATTTACTGGACTGGTCCATGAAAGCCGAGTACACAGGGATCCTTTAGAACTTCGGTGTCATTTAATAAAGCATTCAGTGAAATCTATTATGTGAGAGGTGCTGGTGGTAGAGAGATCACTGGTCGCTTTTGAAATTTGCAGTGATTTCCTGTCTGCCTCTCCCAGCCCCCACCACCACCCCCCGGTGCCCCCTCTCCCCCGCTTTCTCCTTCTCTCCCTTCTCCTTCCGTGCTCCACAGAGCCCAGGAACTGTTCATCTCCATGGTTCATCAGAACAGGGGTTGAGGGAGGTGCGAGGCAGCCGCCGTGACTGCCCAGAGGAAGCCCGCTCAGCTGTGCAGGGAGATGGGCGAGAAGGAGGAACCTGCTTCTCAGAGCCTGTGCCTGCCGGGAAAGTTCACTGCTAAAGCCGTCGAGGGTGGCGTCCCAGCCCACCACACACCACATCCAACACTGACAGTTGGATGGAAAATACGTGAGACCAGGCTTGGGGCGGCAGCCTTTGTCCGTTCTGGAGGAAGGCTTCCCACTTGCTCCTATTTTTGGCTGCTTAGAACTTGCTGGAGCACCCACAATCCTGGCACTAGAGGTGTGTATGTGCGTGTTGTGTGTGCGCGTGTACATGCACACAAGCGTGTCGTGTGTGTGTGTGTGTGTGTGTGTGTGTGTGTGAGACCTTGTACAGAATGAAGACCCCCTTCTTCCCCAGGAAGCTTCTCCCAACAGCTGACTTTTAGAGTCTCCATGGGGCACCATCGTTCCCAGAGTCCTCTTTAGCAGTCGTTGGGGGCTTCCTCAGAGCGTACCTGATCTCCCTCTAACCATTCCCCAAACTACGTTCCCCTTACTTACCACACTGCAGACTTCGTACCAGAAATAATGCATCTCTCTGCCCCGCAGCTGCACCCCTTAGGCTCAAGTGAGGCTCCCAGATATTGGATTCCAGCAGGAATCTCAGTTCCCTCTTGTCCTCAGTCGACTGTACCTATGCTATTCTCTAAATCTCCCCCCAAAGCTCTACAAGGTAATTTCTAGTCTTCATTTCACGTTTGGGGAAACTGAGGCACACAGTAGTTATGCAACCTTTCCATGGTTGCACAGCACATGAACAGCCAAACCACAACCGTGAAACCAGATCTGTCTGAATTCAAAGTCTCTATGTTCTCCCACGGCCTCTGTTAGACTCTGCAGAGTCCCAAGAAGCCAGAAGCAAGACTTGATTAGAGTGTCCAGCTGCCCCTGTCTGCCTCTCCCAGCCAGTGACCAGGAAGCCTCCTGTGATATTTACTATCTTGCTTCATGGACTTCAGTACTGTTCCCCCAGGGGCTGCCATTGGGTTGGAAATGGAGCCAGCGACTCATTGCTCAGCTGTCATCGCATCATGCTTGTTTCTTCACCTGTAAAATGGGCTTCATAATAGCGGGGGTGTTGTGGCCAGATTAATTAACGTTTGGACAAGTTCTTTGAGATTCCCTGGATGAAAGCTGTGAGGGACGTGCCAAGGACTATTAACGCAGAGGCATTTGTAAGGCCCAATTTAGGATTCCTTGTATTTCCCACTTGGCATCCTCCACAGGGATCGCTGACTCAGGAAATATTTACCGGGGCAGGTGATCCCCTGACATCAGGCCTGACTTGTGATGGCAGAGGGCATGGGGCGCGGTGGCTTCGCGTGTGTATGTCACCTCATTCCTCATTGGTGGTCTGCTCGTCCATGTTGAGAGCTATGATTCCACCAAAGCATGACCCTTGGCTGAGGCTTGAGGATAAATGTAGAAGGGAATAACAGGAAAGGTGAAGATTCACAGAATGGCTTCATCCCAAAATAACTTGTGGACCTGGAGAAGGAAATATGGGCCAAGAAGGACTCCTTGTGGTTAATTGGGCCCGAAATCATAACCAGAGTTTAGCAACACTTGCTAATGGAGGCCTCCCAAGCACGCTGCATTTCCGGCGGGGGAAAGCCATCGGCTCCAGCACACTGCTCCTGCTTTCTGAACCACCCTTATAAAAGAGTTTCTGGTATCGAATTTTGACCAATGGACTGAGACCAGCCCTGTCCAATCAGAACCAAGTAGCTATAGCCTCACTTACATCTATACTGACCAATCAGAGCAGATCCATAACAACCAATCAGAATGCACAAAGCTGACCAATCAAGATGGTGCTATTTGGGCCAATGAAACTGCAAATTTGGATTCCTCATTCGTGTAAAAATGGATCAATCAGAGACGGGGCAGGCATTGTATATAAGTGAGTCTCCCCTTTACCTTTGGGGAGAACACTTCCAGTTTCCTCTGGAGGCTTCATTTCTCTGGTTTGTAAACTGTTTAGTTTTTCCTTTCTCTGTACCTCAGACTGGAGATTCCTGTTGGCATTGGTTGTTGGCAGTGACGTTTCGTCTTCGTAGGCAGGATGATAACAATCGGCACCTTTGCTATCCCAAGAGCCTAGAAATCAAGCAAGTGTGAAACAGGAAAATCCAGTAGTTGCCTATAAATAGAACAGATGGGTGATGAATACATTTTACACGGCAATGCCCATCCAGTTGCGGAAAGGTACAGCCTGTGTGGGATGGTGACTAAAAAAGCTGAAAATAACTCCCTTCTCACTATTACGCTTCTCTTTTTCATTACACTGTTCAGTTGTACAGCTGATTATTATTTAATTAGGCTTTCTATTTCGAAATACTTTTAGATTAACAGAAATATAGTGAAAATAGTGTCAATAGTTCCCATATAACCCAAGCCCAGTTTCCCTTATTATTAACATCGTATGTGAGAGTGATAGCTTTGCTACCATGAATGAATATTGACGTGTTATTAATATTACTATTATTATAAGGTTCATACTTTATTCAAACTCACTAGGTTTTTACCTAATATTCTTTTTCTGTTTTAGGATCCCATCTAGGACAACACATTACAAGTAGCTGTCATGTCGCCTTAGGCTCCTCTTGGCTGTGACAGTTTCCCAGACTTTCCTTGTTTATGATGACTTTGATAGATGACCTTTCACCTTTTAAGGAGTACAGCTCAGGTATTTTGCAGAATATCCCCCAAATGGGGTTTGTTTGATGTTTTTCTTGTGACTAGACTAAGATGATGGGTTTTGGGGTAAAAGTCACACAAGAGATGAGTGGCCATTCTCATCGCAGCTTATCAAAGGTACAAATTTATCACTGTGGATGTTAACTTTTATCACATGACTTCGGTAGCGACAATGATTTGTTAGGAGCTGACTATTTTTAAAATTTATTTTTAGATCATGAACTGTTGCAAACCGATAAAAAAAGGATATAATGTAATCATTCCATCAATATGTGTTTTAAGCTCCCTGAGGACAGCGTTTGGGATGTTTCTCTCTAGCCCACAGTTCTGTGCTCACTGAACACCTAAATGAAAGCACAAAATGATGCTTGGTTAAAAAAAAAAAACTTGAAATGAGATAGATTGTTCACATGGAATTAGACAAAGTGATAATAGAGAAAGATTGTATCAATGTTTGAAGAGTCCTCTTTAGCAGTCGTTGGGGGCTTCCTCAGAGCGTACCTGATCTCCCTCTAACCATTCCCCAAACTACGTTCCCCTTACTTACCACACTGCAGACTTCGTACCAGAAATAATGCATCTTTCTGCCCCGCAGCTGCACCCCTTAGGCTCAAGTGAGGCTCCCAGATATTGGATTCCAGCAGGAATCTCAGTTCCCTCTTGTCCTCAGTCGACTGTACCTATGCTATTCTCTAAATCTCCCCCCAAAGCTCTACAAGGTAATTTCTAGTCTTCATTTCACGTTTGGGGAAACTGAGGCACACAGTAGTTATGCAACCTTTCCATGGTTGCACAGCACATGAACAGCCAAACCACAACCGTGAAACCAGATCTGTCTGAATTCAAAGTCTCTATGTTCTCCCACGGCCTCTGTTAGACTCTGCAGAGTCCCAAGAAGCTAGAAGCAAGACTTGATTAGAGTGTCCAGCTGCCCTTGTCTGCCTCTCCCAGCCTGTGACCAGGAAGCCTCCTGTGATATTTACTATCTTGCTTCATGGACTTCAGTACTGTTCCCCCAGGGGCTGCCATTGGGTTGGAAATGGAGCCAGCGACTCATTGCTCAGCTGTCATCGCATCATGCTTGTTTCTTCACCTGTAAAATGGGCTTCATAATAGCGGGGGTGTTGTGGCCAGATTAATTAACGTTTGGACAAGTTCTTTGAGATTCCCTGGATGAAAGCTGTGAGGGACGTGCCAAGGACTATTAACGCAGAGGCATTTGTAAGGCCCAATTTAGGATTCCTTGTATTTCCCACTTGGCATCCTCCACAGGGATCGCTGACTCAGGAAATATTTACCGGGGCAGGTGATCCCCTGACATCAGGCCTGACTTGTGATGGCAGAGGGCATGGGGCGCGGTGGCTTCGCGTGTGTATGTCACCTCATTCCTCATTGGTGGTCTGCTCGTCCATGTTGAGAGCTATGATTCCACCAAAGCATGACCCTTGGCTGAGGCTTGAGGATAAATGTAGAAGGGAATAACAGGAAAGGTGAAGATTCACAGAATGGCTTCATCCCAAAATAACTTGTGGACCTGGAGAAGGAAATATGGGCCAAGAAGGACTCCTTGTGGTTAATTGGGCCCGAAATCATAACCAGAGTTTAGCAACACTTGCTAATGGAGGCCTCCCAAGCACGCTGCATTTCCGGCGGGGGAAAGCCATTGGCTCCAGCACACTGCTCCTGCTTTCTGAACCACCCCTATAAAAGAGTTTCTGGTATCAAATTTTGACCAATGGACTGAGACCAGCCCTGTCCAATCAGAACCAAGTAGCTATAGCCTCACTTACATCTATACTGACCAATCAGAGCAGATCCATAACAACCAATCAGAATGCACAAAGCTGACCAATCAAGATGGTGCTATTTGGGCCAGTGAAACTGCAAATTTGGATTTCTCATTCGTGTAAAAATGGATCAATCAGAGACGGGGCAGGCATTGTATATAAGTGAGTCTCCCCTTTACCTTTGGGGAGAACACTTTCAGTTTCCTCTGGAGGCTTCATTTCTCTGGTTTGTAAACTGTTTAGTTTTTTCCTTTCTCTGTACCGCAGACTGGAGATTCCTGTTGGCATTGGTTGTTGGCAGTGACGTTTTGTCTTCGTAGGCAGGATGATGACAGTCAGCACCTTTGCTATCCCAAGAGCCTAGAAATCAAGCAAGTGTGAAACAGGAAAATCCAGTAGTTGCCTATAAATAGAACAGATGGGTGATGAATACATTTTACACGGCAGTGCCCATCCAGTTGCGGAAAGGTACAGCCTGTGTGGGATGGTGACTAAAAAAGCTGAAAATAACTCCCTTCTCACTATTACGCTTCTCTTTTTCATTACACTGTTCAGTTGTACAGCTGATTATTATTTAATTAGGCTTTCTATTTCGAAATACTTTTAGATTAACAGAAATATAGTGAAAATAGTGTTAATAGTTCCCATATATCCCAAGCCCAGTTTCCCTTATTATTAACATCGTACGTGAGAGTGATAGCTTTGCTACCATGAATGAATATTGACGTGGTATTAATATTACTATTATTGTAAGGTTCATACTTTATTCAAACTCACTAGGTTTTTACCTAATATTCTTTTTCTGTTTTAGGATCCCATCTAGGACAACACATTACAAGTAGCTGTCATGTCGCCTTAGGCTCCTCTTGGCTATGACAGTTTCCCAGACTTTCCTTGTTTATGATGACTTTGATAGATGACCTTTCACCTTTTAAGGAGTACAGCTCAGGTATTTTGCAGAATATCCCCCAAATGAGGTTTGTTTGATGTTTTTCTTGTGACTAGACTAAGATGATGGGTTTTGGGGTAAAAGTCACACAAGAGATGAGTGGCCATTCTCATCGCAGCTTATCAAAGGTACAAATTTATCACTGTTAACTTTTATCACATGACTTCGGTAGCGACAATAATTTGTTAGGAGCTGACTATTTTTAAAATTTATTTTTAGATCATGAACTGTTGCAAACCGATAAAAAAAGGATATAATGTAATCATTCCATCAATATGTGTTTTAAGCTCCCTGAGGACAGTGTTTGGGATGTTTCTTTCTAGCCCACAGTTCTGTGCTCACTGAACACCTAAATGAAAGCACAAAAT
>NW_011888804.1:5068964-5098675 GCF_000151845.1 Pteropus vampyrus
TAGAAACAAAATGAAAAACAAAACTAATTGCCCACTCGCCTGGTGACTTCATGTCTCCTCCAGCCTTACCTGATGGTTTACCTCGCACATTCGAATGAATGCCCTGATCGTTTTCATCAGACGCTGTTTTTCTCGTATATAGTTTCATGTTCAGGCTCCCATGAAAAGCCACCCCAGTATCTTCATCAGCCTAGATATTTCATTAGTCCACGCAGAGGTTTTTGGTAAGATGCCCTTCTGCTGGATATGGACTCGCAGAGCCCTTTTACTGGATCTAGTCCCCATGGGGATTTTCCAAGGCACTGGGAAGACCAGCTTAATCAGGACGCTGCAGCGTGCAGAATGGCTGCAGGCACACAGGGTCCAGGTCTCAACTCTGTGCAGTGGCCTGGCCTGCCTAAGTCTTAGTTTTTTTCAGCTATGAAATAGGAATAAAAACCTCTATGTCATGGAATCTGTAACCGATGGTATATTTGTAAACTGCAAAATCCTATCATAATGGAAAAAAGCGTTGTTTGGAGAGTCACTAGGTGGTAGCAGTGACTTTGTCTGTCTTGGTCACGGTTTTACTCTTGAGCGCTTTGCGCAGTGCCTGGCACATAGTCAGTCGACACTTGCTGAATGAATGAATGGGGACGGATGGATGAAAGGAGGAATAAATGGATGGGAGGATGGCGGGTGACTGCTGGATAGGAGGAAGGAATGATGGATAGATGGACGAATGAATGAACGATGAATAAATGAACGACTCAGAGTGATAATCAGTGCGCCTCCTACAAATGACTCTTCACTCCAGTTCCGTGGGATCAGAGGAAGGCACTCATCTCAAATTTGGCTTCTGCCTTACGACTGTTCTGTGGCTTTGAGCCAGCCAACGAACCTCTTAGTTTCTTTGCTCATAAAAGAACCATGATGACATTTTCTTTGGGGGCCAGTGGTGTAGTGGGTGTTAAGAAAATTAATTGGGTGGTAGTGAATGGCTTTGAGATCTCCAGATGAAAGGTGCCACGGAGGCGAACTGTTATTATCCTTGTTACCTTGGGTTTCCTTTCACTGCCTCTCCTCCCTTCAAGGGTGGCTCCTCTTGGCCTCCTGGGAGATGCATTGTGCCCCAGAAGCGAGTTTTACTTGGAGCAGGAGCCTGTCTTTCATTGGCTTGACTCTCCCCTGAGGTCTTTTGGCAGAAGGCTTCCAGGTGAGAGAGATATAATCCTAGGAACTTGGCTGCCCTGCCTCATTTCCTTCCAGAAGGATTGATTTTCCCAGACACAGCCCCTGCAGTACTCGGCAGCCCGAAGACAGACTCTCTTTTCCCTCTTCCTGGCATGATAAAAGAGGGGATCCCTTCTGCTCCTATTTTTGGAAGGCCCACCTGTTGGCAAGACCTGGGCTTAGAACTAGAGACCAGGTGTCTACCATCTGGTGTCCAAAGAGACCTGGGATTCATTTATATCCACGACCAGATCACAGCCTCCCTCTTCTCCACATGTGGCACCCCAGGTTGAAGGCGCATATATCTTTCACTTCGTGCGTTTCTGATAGAGGAAAAAGGTCACCGGCTTTGGAGCTAAGAAGATGGTTCGGATCCACAGCTGTGTGCCCTTGGACAAACGACGTGTCCTCCCTGACGTCCACTTTTTACATCTGTGAAATGGGGGTGTAAGGCCGACGACGCCAGACCATGAGGAGGATTGAATGAGATGGTCCTTAAGTGCTCGGCGGTTCCATTTCTGTCCCCTTCCCCCCTCGTCGTCATCTACTTCCAAGGCTGCTCCTGGGATTTCTTTTACCTAACGAATCTTGTTTCGTTTCCTGTGCTTCCCATCCCAGTGAACACCGAGTTCCTGGATCCGGAAACATGAGCACAGGCCTGATCTTATTTTGGACCCCTATAGCCCCTCCCTGCCCGAGGACAGACTTCGTCATGCTTTCTGGATTCTGTCCCCTGTCTTCCATCTCTACCCGCCGCACCCGAGGCTAACCCACCATCTCTCTCTCTGGACAGCCTCTTCGATGCTCTTGCCTTGCTGCCTTCTGCCTTCTTCTCCGTAGATGATAGAGATCTTCTGACGATACTGATCGGATCACGCACTGTTCCATTCAAAGCCCTCCAGTGCTCTCCCAAGGGGGCAGAGGCCTCTGGTGCCCCTGTCACATCCTCACCAAGTACCTCGGGCTTTTCTCTATCTTCCTCTTCCTCTCCCTACTCTCCTGTCCCCTCTTATTTGTCTCTCCTTTCTCTCCCCTTCAAACGTATTTTCTGCCTCTCTCCTTATTTTTCTCTTTACCCCTCACTCATCTTTCTCATAGACTGACATGAGAATCTTTCTCATAGACTGACATGAGAATCTCATATCCGTCACTACGTTGGGACCAGAGGCTCAAATAATGCATCCCTCACCGTCGACATGGCAAGGCTTTCGGGAAAACCACGGACGCTACCAAAGGCTGTTGGCCCGTGTCATTGTGATTGGAGAGTGACCTCGAACGGACCCCACTTTTCTCTGTCCACCCCTCTTCTCCTCACCATGAATATGGCACCTCAGAGGGGGTCTTCTCTCTTGGGAAAGTTGAATAACTAGTTGTTCTCTATCACTGTAGCACCTGATTCCTTGACTATAAATTTCTTAGGGGTGGAGACCACATTTCATACATTTTTACATCTTCAGCAGGGTCGGCACAGCGGCTAGGACACAGCTGGAACTCACTCGATATTCGTTGAGTTGAGTGGAGTGGGGAAGTGGTGTTCTGTTTGGGGTCTATCAGACTAAATCCCGTCTGGTTCTCATCCCTCTCAAAATGGATCAGATTATTTTATAGCCATGAGATAGTTTGAAACTCCCTTTGTTTGGAGCAGGAAAATTCTAGCCAGATCTACAGACAGACTTTTCTCAGCTGTGCTCAGTTGTGTTTTCAAGTGTTTTATCTTTACCTTTGGTACGTTCTTCTAAATGTCCATTCATACACCCAACTCTGTTTGACTTTCAATCTGCTTGTTTGAATGTGGAGACTGGCTTCTTAGAGTCTCTCCTTTAAAATTATTCCAAGGTTGAAGACAGAAGCTGAGATTTTCCCTCCTCTTTTGTTTTTTCGGACTATTAGCCTCTTGAGATTAGAAAGGAGACTTGGCTTCTGGTTCTGGCTCTGTCACTAGTTCACTATGAGCGACTCTCTCCCTTCTCTGGGTTGGTTTCCTCACCTTAAGTTAAGGAATGAATCAGATTAGGAGTCCTCCAGCTCTGGCCCACAGCTTGTTTGTGTGAATAAAGCTTTATTGACACAGTCTTGCCCATTGGTTTGCATATTGTCTGTGGCTGCTTTTACATGACAAGGGCCAGGTTGAGAACTGTAGCAGAGACCATAAGGTCCGAAAAGCCTAAAACATTTACTCTTTGGTCCTTTACAGAAAAAACTTGCCGACCCCTGGCATACATTGTTTCTTAAGTTCCTTTTAGTTCGAACATTTACACCATCGTGTTTAGTTAGTGCCACTGAATGTTCCTTAGAGTTAGGCATTGCTCTGTGGTGTCCGATTAGCCCCACTGGGATTCCTGGATGTGACCAAGAGGGTCCCCACCTGGCGTTGAGCAGCATTAAAATCCATCCCAAGCAAGTTCTTGTCTTTCTGTTTCTCTCCCGATGCTTCTTCCCCTTGCACCCAGGAGAGAGACTCGAGTTAGTGCTAGAGTGTTGAGACGCCTCATCTTCAGCTTATCTCTTTAGGCACACCACCGTATCCAGCCGGAATCTAATCATACCGCTCTGCCCCCACTCTGCGGGTTCATACCCCCTTATGTGAAATGCCAAAATTCGAAATTCTCAGAAAATAGATTTTTTTCCCCCCATAAATTGTGTAATAACCATACTTAACCAAGGAGGCATGAAATTCCTGATAGCCGTTTTGAGACCGGACTTGATGTGGATGTTGATAGGCGGTGCTGCCCAAACGTGAATGTGTTTCGTCCCGGGAGCGGTTCTCGGGGTGTACGCGCCGTGTTCCGTTTCAAAAGGTTGTGAATTTCTGAGTTCTGAAACACATCCGGCCTTGGGGTTTGGGATTAGGGACCGTGGACCTGTATTTCTTTTTATGGCTCCCTCTTATTTCTGCCAGTATTTAAATGTGTATAAAGTGAGGTAATTTAGACAAACAAACAAACAAACAAAGCCCACACAAAGTAAATAATAAAAAGAGTGCTCAGATCTGGCTGAAATTGTAGAGTGGGACGGAAGTGACCAAAGTTTAGAGAAACCTGTCTGGAGGGATAGTTTGCATCCCCAACGACCTGTCGACTCTTATGATTTTTCTCGTTCCCACTCTGTGCCATGCTGGCCACGCCGCCCCGTGCCTGCCGCCAAACCAGAGCATCTCCACAGGCTGATCGGTTAGCGAGCGATCCCATCTTACCCGTAAAACGGTCTGTGGCTCCGAGCACTCCTTCCACAGCCCTGACACTTTCAGGGACCAACTTCGAGGTGACCGAGGACCCTGCCAGGAGGAAGTATCCCTGGAGTTTCTGGCATGGGGGGCAGGAATCGTGAATCTTAGAGTTCGGGGTCCTCGGCGTGCTTTGGGGGTGAAGGGCACGGCTTTGGGGCCAGACTCAGCAGAGTGCTGCGTTTCGAAAGGGCCGTATTCCCGGCCTTAAGTGGTTCTTAAAACAACAAACAACATGAGCTCCCACAAATGAGGTAGATTTCAACCTAAACCCGATTACAGCCAAGAGTGGCTAGGCGGCCAAGGTGCTATAAAGAAATGATGTTATTATGTCCAAGGGATGCCATTAAAACTCTGTTTACAAACCAAATGTGCCAGAGAATGGGTCAGAGAAAGAATTATTAGCAACAAAGCTATTTGATCTCTTTTATGATCCAGTGAGTCATATCGCTCCATGCCCTAGAAGGTGAATAATGAAAACCTCAAGCCTGTTGATTTACAAACAGGCCCAGAATTCCCTGTTCTTTAACCTCAGATGCCCTGTTAAGTGTGACTTACCCTAAATCAAACGTGACATCAGATGCCACTGGGCCTCTCCCTCCTCCCGAGAGGTAATTGAAGAGGTGATTGGCGTAGAGGGTGCATAACATCCCCGTTCAGGATGATGGATAGCTGCGGGAAGGGTCAATGGCCAGGACTTAGAGACACGGCTTTGTTTCTACGTGCCCCTTGTCTGCAGGGCTTGAGTCTCCCAAGCCACCTTTGTTCAAGCGCCTGGATTCTCAGCAGACCAAGGAGAGGGAGGCTCGGGGTGGACATTCCACTTCGTTCTAACAGCCGCAGCTTTGCCCTCTTCCATAAAAGCCTCCGAGCCTCAGTTTCCACATCCGTTTAGTGACACAGCCATGGTTTAAGGGCTTACTCTGTCCCCAGCACTATTATGCTAAGGTGCTTTATGTGTGCCATGTGCCAGCTTATTTCAATCCTCCCCACAGTCGAATCCACTTTATCATGACCTGGCCGTGTAGCAGACGCTCTTCTAAGACTTGTGCATTTATTCCTTTATTTAATCCTCACGGTAACTCTATAAGGGAGAGCTCAGGTCAGATTTCTACAGGAGCGGACCCTGAGACAGGATCTGAGTGCCAGTGGTTAGTTTCAGAGGTCTCTGGAAGCTTCAGAAGGAAGGAAGGAAGGAAGGAAGAAAGACCGAAATGGGAAGAAGCTAGCCAAGCCACAGCCCTTGCCCTATGTCAGCATCCCTACTGTGGGCAACTGGGGTGAAGTCCCACCAAGACCTCCAGGAAGAGTGCATGGACTGGACCCAGAGTTGTCACGCCCCAGAGGGTGAGGAAGTCTGGGTAGTTATGTGTCAACCCTAGTTGATCATGGTAGAGGAGTCATAACCCTTGGCCCTCCCAACCTGCCCCACACACCAGCCAAGTGTTTTCCTGGTGACAAAGAAGTCCCTCAGGCAAAGACTCGTAGGTGCTTGCAGTCTGGAAGCTGTCTGGTCGGCCTGCATGAGAATGGCGTCGAGGGAGTGTGGACGTGTTCCCACCGTGTCCGCTACTTGTCCCTGCTCAGGATGAAGAGACTGAGCCTCAGAGAGTGAACATCCTTCCAAAGCTTCCCCAGCTGGCAGGTGGGGGCCGAGATCTATATCCACTGGTCGTTTGACTTCGCAGTCCACAGGGACAGCTTCTGGGCTACACGACATAACCCAAGTTATCACCGTCTCATTTTACAGATGAAGAATCTGAAGTTCAGAGGGGCGAAATGACTTTGTCCCACAGCAGATTAGCACCTGAGCCAGGACTGAAATTTAGCTCCCATTGACTTCAAAGTCAGGGTCAACTGCAGCATGTTGCATTCTTTTCCTGGGCTGTCCAGAATCAGGGTGGTACCTCAGTGACTTGAACCAGAAGCTCAGGTGACCTGAGCAGCCCGCAGGTTTATGCCGTCTCATTTTTTTAAGGTCAGTGTCATGGCTGCAGGCGAGGGGAGGCCATTGTGAGTACGTGGCCTGCGTGCCCACCCCCTGGGGAGGCTCTCTTCAAGGGGCTGACCAGGGCTCTGGCCCCATTTAATCTGGTTCCAGTCCCTAGATACTGCCTGACTTAGCTCTTTATTGCTTCCATCTCCTGTTGTCAACTCGGTCATCCTTAATGCTATTTGGGCACAAACCTGATGGCTTTGATTTATCCAAAGGATCTGAAAGCCCTGATTGGAAGACATACATCTATAACCTAGATGGGGAAACCACCTCTGTCCCTTGATGGATGAATGAGGAAAAAAGATGAGATAGATACGCACCATGGAATACTATTGAGCTATAAAAACAATGCAATATTGTCATTTGCGACAACATGGATGGACCTCGAGAGCATTATGATGCTATGTAAAGTAAGTCTGACGGAAAAGGACAAAATCAGTACGATTTTACTCGTATGTGGGATATAAAACAAAAAGGAAACAAACAAAATAAAATAAAACTCATAGATACAGACAACGGAATGCTGGTTACCAGAGGGGGAGGGGGTGGGGGAGGGCTCAGTGGGTCAAGCGGGTAAATATATGGTGATGGATGGAAACTAGACTTTTGGTGGTGAGCACGCTGTAGTGTCCATAGATTCCTGATCATAATGCTGTACCCCTGAAACTTATACAATGTTATTAACCAAGGTTACCTCAATAAAAAAATAACTTAAAAAAAATTATGCACCTTTGAATCAGAGCCAGCATAAAAGACTACGATCGTGTGTCCTCAGACGGGTCTTTGAGAACTTTAAGCAGAAACTCTTCCCCTCCTTTCCCTCTGCCTGGGGCATGACAGAGGCTTGGGAAGTCCCTCCGGGCTCACCAGCACCCTGGCAGAGGGCAGGGAGCCGCGTTAAGAAACTGCATGGTACCTGCGGGTGCTCTCGACAGGCTGTGGTTTTCTGGTCCACTTCTCCAGACCATGCCAGCACTGTTCCCCAAGCCATGCGTCATTGTATTCACAACGCACATCACCTCCTGAGTCACGCTGTTATCCCTGAGCGCCCAGAGCCTGGCTGTTTTCATGCAAAGCCAGCAAAAACAGACCACCTGCTGGAGTTGGAAAATGCACACAGTTTTGAGCCTCTTGCTTCTTGCAGAAATAATAAATGATAACAGCATCGAGACTGACAAAGGAAAGGCAGTATCTTCTCAGCCCTGGGCTGAAAGATGAGGCGTGGCTTGGGCACACATTTCTTAGTGATTTTGGGCACATAACTTCCTGTCTCTGGTCTCTTTTGTTTTCTCATCAGTAAAATGGGAAATGGCGAGCAAGAAATGAATCTGAAGTTCCTTCCCAAAACGTGGGTACTAGTTTTCTGGGGCCGTCGTAACAAAGAACCACTAACTGGGAGGCTTAAAACAACTGAAATGTAGTCTGTCCCAGTTCTGAAGGCTAAAATCTGGCACCAAGGTGCTGGCAGGGTCCTGCTCATTCCTAAGTCTCCAGGAGAGAGAGAGAGCCTTTCCTTGCCTCTAACCCTCGTCATTCCTTGGCTTGTAGATGCATCACTCCAATCTCTGCCTCTCTTCACATGGCCTTCTCTTCCCTGTGTGTATCTCTGTCTGCAGTCAAATTTCTCTCCTCCTATAGGGACACCAATCGTACTGCATCAGGGCCTGTCCCATTCCGGTACGACCTCATCTTAGCTCGATCGCATTGACAAAGACCCTGTTTGCAAGCAAGGTCACGTTTGCAGGTACGGGGGTTAGGACTGCAGTGTATCTTTTTCTTTTTTTGAGGGCATAATTCAACCCATTATAGGTATTATTGAATGCTTTCCTGGTAAATAGATTTAAGGACGTTCACTTTTAAAACGTGAGGTAGGAGATGCCGATGGCTTAGCCTCCATGGAGAAGAGATTGGGGACTGAGATTAGCTGCAGCTGGTGCTGACATTAAGCTGGGAACAAGTGGTATCACTTTATATGTTAAAATATCGGGAGACCTACCCACTGCCCTGAGATGTCCCTGCCTGTGCACCCCCCGCCCCCATCTCCCCTCCGGGCCCTGGCTGCTATGGTGCCAAGATAATTTGTTCAGAATTTTTCTATTACTGGAGTTTCTGATTGGTTTCGGTTAATATGCTGAGCAATGGAGGGTTCCATCGTGATGTCAGGACACCCTCAGTGTCCTGAAGGTAATGCCAGGTTGCACAAGTCTCACTTTCTCCCGCGTGCTGGCCAAACAGTAGATCGTAAACTCCATGGGGTCAGGGATGATTGTGTGTCTTGCTCACTGATGTATCACAGAGTTCTAATCCAGGGCATTAAGGGCTGGAGCACATAGATGCTCGAAAATGTTTGTTGAATGAATACCTAAAATCTCTGACAAAGCCGATGACAGACATAAGCAAAGGAAGCCTCAAGAAAGCATCTGTCTGCACCAAAATAGTCTCTTGAAATGTTCGGAGCTTTTTTGTTTTGTATCCATTCATTCAAGAAATAGCCATCTGGCAACTTGGGGTGCGTCCAACACTTTTGCATCCTTGTAGCCACTGAGAATGTTCTCATTTTCCAGCTGAGGCTCATGAGACTAAGAAACGCTGAATTCTTGCTCAAAGGCACAGAGCGTATAAGTGACAGAGACTGGAACGCTGGGCACGCCTTCTCAGCAGGGCCGGGCCTTCTCTCTCTCCTGTTTCTGTGAGAGGTTCATGTAACTTCTCTCCTCGTCCCAAGTCCGACGCACGATCACATATTTCTTTGTGTGATCACATGAATAATGCCCGTCACCCCTGCTAGACTGGGAGCTCTGGTTCAGAAACCCGAAACTGTTTGTGGCCCAGAGTAGGTTGCAGGCTCCCTCGATGATCCTCGCCTTCTGGCATTCATTCATGCCCTTGTGTGATACCTCCTTTGTTCAATAGGGCTGACCTGTGCAAGCAGTGGGGTCTTGTGCAAATAACGAGGGCATGCCACGCAAAAGACATTACAGCTTGCACCTTGCTCTCTCCTGGATCACTCGAGGCAGCACATGCCGGGACTCGAAGACGTGTTGTTCCACAGACGATACGTAGTAAAAGCATCTCCCTCTCTCTGCATTATTTTCGGGGTTCCTGTCCTATTTTCCAGGTCTCATCCTGGTGTCGTGTACCTTTGTCACTTACACCTGCGACACCTGGCTTTCCCTCCGCTGAGCGGATGAAGTGAACTCATACCCCATGGAGATCTGTAGGTGCCAGGACACAGCTCCTCCCTCCCCACCATCAGCACATGGGTCCCCTGCTCGGACAGGTGCGAGTGATCTCAGGGCCTGCTTTCCCGCCCCTCATAACTACCAAGTCCATGTTCTCCGGGCCAAGGAGAACTCCTAGAGAGCCCATTCCTTGCCCCTTGGTCAGCAGAGAAACCCGCTCTCGCCCTGATGTTTGGAATGAAGAATCAATCCTGAAGCAAACGAAAACCTACCTCTACCACTTACATGCATCGTAACCTGGGGCAGGTCATTTGGCCCCCTCCATGGGCCTCAGTTTCCCCATCTGTAAAAACAGTTCTTCCCCTCTGGTAAACACTGACACAACTTACTACTTGGTACTTAAGTGTGACACTAGTTGGTGCTTTTTATGAATATCTGGTGGGTGACGGCTGTTACTGTTTTTATTATTCGAGTTGCTAAATTATCTCTCTCTTCCTGAAAGGTTCATTTCTCATGGGAAAGATGGCTTCATGAAAGAGGAATCTCGGTTTCCCTTCCCACACATACCATGCACAACGCTCCCTAGAACTTCAAAGAGAAGCACCCCCGCCGGGAAGCTTGACTCCTTATAAGTAAGTACATGGGGAGAAAGATGGGCGCTGGGAGGGTCTCTGAGCAGCTGTTTGATATCACACTGGGGTGGCCAAGACTTCAGGCGGGCTTGTTTACTCCTTGCAGATAACATCTCGAACGGGCTATGGGCAAAGATGGGAAGGACGCTCAGCGTCAACCTTCAACTTTGTAGTTGTTTAAATATCAATTATAATGCATCTGAAGCTGATTTGGGCTCGGACAAAGAGCATGTGATGTGTCTGAAGATATTCCGTATGTCCACTTGAAACTTCATTTAAAAAGCCTTAAATCTCTTAGCAAAACGGGTGATTCTCGACTGTCAGTTTTCTGATTAAGAGTGTCTAGTGATTCCTTGTTCGTAACTCGAATCGTTGAAAACTCTTTCTAAGATCCTCGAGGCTTTCTTCATCGTAGTTAAAATTTCCAGGGAGTATTAGTACAAGATCGAGATTTCTTACTGATCAGAAAGGGAGCAGGATGCAAATTGGATTTCAGGAAACGAGGATTCTATGGACAAAGATGTTTAGAAAACAACGTGTTTAAAAAACGCAATAGTTTTTCTAACTATAGGACTTCCCAGAGTCTATCCCACGTTCATGTGCATATTGTGATTCTTTTCCCCCTGAGAAGGATCTAGAAGGCCATATTTTTATAAACTTTTTTGGATCACAGACTCTAACTTATGGAGCATATTGTGAGATTCACTTTCTGGGGAACACTTTGGTCAGAGCCACGCTATAAAATAAAATAGGTAAACTAGAACAAGGCACACAGCCCATAGTATATGCTTGGTAAATAGCAAATGTTGTTATCATTATTACAGTGGGTTCAATTTCAAAGTCACCTCCCACTCTAAAAATCTATAATTCTAATTACAGTTTCATCACAAAAAAGTGATGTGAGCTTCTTGGTTTGGAAGAAATGAAAACAAACAAACAAACAAACAAACCCGAAATCAAATTATTAATAAGGCAAGTCAAATAATCTCTAAAGAAAACTTCAAGGTGCCTATTTTAGCATTTGGAGGAAACATGTTATCTTGGGAAAGTGGCATACTTTGGTGGAACTTGGGTGGGACCTGTGTCTTATGTTGGACATGTGTTAGCTATGACCCTATGGAGAGCCCCTCATGGCCTGGGCCCTGGGCTTCTTAACTGTCAAACATAAACAAGAGGCGAAAGTAGCACCTTGTCACTCCAAGAGTGGTCCGCAGACAGCAGCATTGACATCACCTGGAGTTCTTGTTTTTCTGAGAGAGAGTTCGATCTTTTTCTACCTAGGTACCACTTCCCGGTTTTGTTTGGTGACCTGGTTAAAGTGGCCGCTTGCTTAACTAGATGTGCTTAAATAATTTGGAACTCTAGTTTGGGATCGGTTCCTGTTTGAGAGAGAGAGAGCTGGTACTGGTTCTAATTTTCGTCTTCGGTTCTGGCTCAGTATGAATAAAAGCTCTTCAACCTGGCAAACTAACCTTCCTGCTTTCAACTCTGAGTCCCCCGTCACCTCCCTGACTCCTTGCTCTCTCTCTCTCTCTCTTTCTTCTTTTTCATAATAAAACAGCAACGTAATCAGACCCTGGAATGTGCCTTGGCATGAGAAATAAACTCAGGCAGCTTGGTTTATTAGCTGTTTCCATGGGAGAGAACTCTTGGGGCCAAACAGATATTTACAAATATTAAAAGCACTAGGCTGATCCCCAGCAGTGTCACGGTGACTGTCTGAAGATAAATAGCTTCTCAGAGAAGTCATGCTTTTCTCTATATCCTCTCCTTCTCTGGCCTCTCAGCTTTCCCGTTCTCAGCTGGATCACCCTATCATAAGAAGGTCTCCAGCGGAAATTCTTCACTGCCTTTGGGAGTTGAGGACCTGAGGGCTTGAGATTGAGTACTTTGGGGGACCAGACTAGAAATGGGGTTTTGAGAGTTGAATGTTTAGATACATTCAGTGATTTAGCTAGCCAGGAGGCTTCGTGAGCAGAGGCATCTTGTACAGGGTGATTTTAGCCTCCCAGCTCCTCAGAGTGGTCAGAGGACAGAGTTCAGAGTGATTGTTAGAATCTTCCTGCTCCGAGTATTTATTCATTTAACAAATGTGCATTGAATCCCCAGCACATACAAGTTAGTGTATTTGGCGCTAGAGTTACCATGTTATATCGTTTAAAGTCTGGACTGAAAGCAGACATCATTAAAGGTCCTTCAAGCAGAGAAAATTTAATGCAGGGAATTGAATTCATAAGTGAATTCATAGCCAACGAGGCAAACAGGAAATTGAAGCCACTGAGAGATTACCAATTGTAGGAAGTCACTACTATCCCCTTGGGAAAGGGACAGAAAGAGGAGCTTGTATTACCGGAGCCCAAGTGCCAGGACCTCCAAGTGAGACCAAAGTCATGGAGTAGCTGTAGCTGCTGCCAAAGCAGGACAGGTGGGTGGAGTAAGAAATATCCTGGCTGCTTCCTCTTCCTTCCCTTCAGTCTTCAACCTGTGCCTCCCATTGGCTGAGCCTGCCAGGAAACCAGAAGGCAAAGGAGCTTGGGAAATGTAGTTCCCTGTGATTTGGAGCTGCATGTGTTTGGCACAAGTGGTGAAAGAGACTGGCATAGCTCCTGCTCTCTTGGAAAGATGTGGGTGCTAAATAGCGCCTGTACCCTTGAACCCATCTCCCAAATCAAAAGTGAATCAAAAAGAACTAGAGATCACGGCCTTTCAATTTGTTTCCCTTCATCTGAAAATTTGGGAACTTTCTAAGTGGAAAACAAGTTCACATTTTAGAAGGAAATTCATTTAGTAGATGAGCAAAGACTTGGATGAATGAGTCCCTGGTGGCATCACTTTGGCTTTAGATCCCCAAACTGAACTTAACATTGGGGCTTCTCTCAGCCCAGAAAATCGCCTTTCCCTGTCATAAGAACTAACATTTATAGAATGCTTGATGTGTCATGCGAAGCGCTTTCCATGCATTATCTCATTAAGCCTTATATCGTTAAACTTGACATCAGTCCCACGAGGTAGCCACTCTTATGTTTGATTTCTAGATTAGAAATCCAAGGTTTTGATAGGTTATCACCTGTTATTTTCGCTGGTTGAGCTGGATTTGGAGAAAGTTAGTTTGACTTCAGAACGCATAATTTTAGCCACTCCTTCATACTGCCTCCAATTTATTCATCTTGCAAGTGGGAGTCGCAGGATGAAGTTTGATTTAATTGTGTGGCAGATGGAAGGAAAATGACATTATGTTATGTAGGACACAGTTCAGCCACTAGAGAAGCAACCCCAAAGGACCGTAGCTTAAATGAGGTAGGTACTTACTCCTTTTGCATATCAGAGACTGTGCTGGCTGGCATGGCAGCTCTGAGCCTTGAGAAGTTTTCAGGGGCTCAGGTTTCTTTTTATCTTTTTTTTTCATCATCCGTAGCGTGTTTTCATTGTTGACACTTTTCTAATTATTTTACCACTAAGTCTAGCTAATGGAAAGAGGAAAATGAAGGCAGGAAAGAAATGCCTCATCCATCTAAGGGCGTGACCAGGAAATAACATGTATTTTTATCTGTCGCATTGGCTAGAACATAATCACGTGTTCCCATCTAGCTGCAAAGGAGGCTGGTAATGGGCCGCCCAGCTATAATCCAATTCTGTCAATACAACAGAAAAGGGAAATTGATATTGAGGGATAATTATCTGTTTCTGCTTGAAAAGCTTTTTCATGTTTTATCTCAGCTTATAGGAAAATCTTCAATTTGAGTTAATTTTGTCTTCAATTTATACACAAGACAACTGAGGAGAAGAGAGATAAAATGATTTGCTGTAGGTCACCAAGTGAGTCAATTAAGGGGAGAATGAGATTTGAATAGGAATTAATTTTATAAGTGGCCATTCACTCACAAATTCTTTTTTTATATTGTAAATGAGTTTTTGCTTCCAGATATCATCTCATTACTGTGTTAGGGTTGGATGATAAATTCTTATGTAATGAAGGCTCTATACCTATAAATACTCTTTGTTTCATGCACAGTGCCATTATTCAACTACAATTACAGCCATTAATGATGGAGATATGTTCTGAGAAATGCATTGTAGGTGATTTCATTGAGTCAACATCATAGAGCGCACTTACACAAGCTTAGAAGGTATAGCCTGCTACACATTTGGGCTATATGGTATACCACCGTCATCAGTGTGGTTCGTCATTGACCAAAATATCGTTATGTGGCACATGACCGTATTGGAAATTATTTCTGAGAATATTACTAAACCCATTTTTTTTTGACATTTACAAATTTCTAGCAAGTCTAAACTAATTAATTCTTACGAAGCAATAAAAAGGAAGTGTGAGTGCGCAAGTGTCTGGAAGGTATAGTTAAGAAATATTTGTTTTTGTGGACGGAAACTCACTCAGTCCAGCTCAAGCTAAGAGGATTACCTGCAGCAAACAGCAGATGATATCCTGAGCTCTCAAGAGTGAGAAATAAAGATTAAGAGTCCTCATTCATTGGGAATTCATTGTCAAAGGCCATGTGCTACAGAGTTGTGTAGGGAAGCACGCATTGTCATGATAGTAAAATCATTACCAGTACCCTTGTTACTTATACACTCATTCCCTCCCCAGATGTCTCACCCCACTTTATAGATGCATAACTACCCACCAGCGCATCGACACCTTTTCTGAACACTCCCTCACAGATTGCCAGGTGCTGTAGGTGTCTGACGGTACTATGCAAAACACAATGCAAACAGATTGCAAAGTGGAGTTGCAAATCTTGCAAAGGATGCAGGATTTCATAAAGTGGATGAAAATTTTGCTGGAGAGCTGCTCTAATTACAAGCAAAGCATTTGACGGATGAGAATGTGGTAGCATCAGGCCCATTGACACGACAGGTGCTTCAAACGGGAATGATTTGTGTTTCAAAGGATTAAGAGAGGCCCTTAGGAAAATTGATGAAGCCCTCCAGTATTTCTGAAAAAGTCCTCTCTTTATGATCCTGCTGCAAAATGTCAAATGTGAAGGGGATGTGTCACGTTATAGTATCCTCGTGTCTACCTCTCAATACAGAGAGACTCAGAAAACTTGCCAAAACTTGATTCAAGCTTTGTTCGTTCTAAGAATTGGAAGATGGTCGACGTTAGAGCTGGACTGTTGCTCTCATGATTTTCAGTTTGAAAAGTTTTCAAACCCCTGGAGTCCCTTGCGTGTTTTAGTAGATTGCGAAGTTTATTGAATATGTCTTCTTCCAATGTGGGGATGGAGATCTTGACTTGCCTGTCAACCTCTTAGCTTCTTCTGGCTGGAAAGGTTTGCTGTGCAAAGAAGTACGTGAGGGGAACGTTACCTCTGGGCAGCAGAGTAATAAGAATGAGGCTGATGATTAAAAAAACAATAACGACAAACATTAATTGCGCTTTTAGTATGTTCCAGGCACTATGCCAAACACTTTGCATGGGTTAGTTCATTCAATCCTCAGATAACCCTCTAAGGTGACTACTGTTTTCTTCCCATTTCACAGTCGAAGGCATTACAGTTTAGCAAAGTTAAATATCTTGCCACTAAAACTTAACACTTAGTCCTTTGGGAGACTAAATTCCCTCCCTTGAAAAATTTTAGTAAGAACATTTAACGTGATGTTTAATGCATCGCGTTGAAGAGTACGTTATGGTGTTGTTAACTGCAGGCACGGTGTTTGCAGAGCAGATCTCTAGAACTTACTCATCTTGCATTATCGAAACTTTATACCCATTGAACAGCAACTCCCCGTTCCCTCTCCTCCCAGCCCCTGGCAACCAGCGTTCTCCTCTCCGCTTCGCTGAGTTTGACTCTTAGATTCTTCATGTAAATGGAATCGTACATTTGTTCTTCTGTGACAAGGTCGTTTCACTTTAGCGCACTGTCCTCTAGGTTCATCCATGTTGTCACATACGGCAGGATTTCCCTTTCTTTTTTTTTTTTGTAAGGCTGAATAATATTCCATTGTAGCTATATATCACATTTTCTTTACGCTAAATTCCCTTTTTGATTCTTGCAAGTCAATCAAAGGTAGAAAAGGGCTCGGGAGACCTTGTAGCATGGACCTAGGGTCCAAATCAGTCAGGATTCACATCTTAGCTTGCTACTTATTAGCTAAAAGCCTTAGGGAAGTGACCTAACCTATGTCACATAATTACCATTACATTTTTGTGTTGAGGACATTTAAGATCTACGCTCTTGAGTAACTTTCAAGCATTATAGTACAGTAATATTAACTATAATCACTGTGCTATATATTAGATCCCCAGAACTTACCCATCTTATAACTGGAAGTTTATACTCTTGGTTGGGATAACTCTGATGTTTTTCTTCTTATAGTCTTACAACCAAATCTAGCCAAATCTCCCCATCTCTCTCAAGTTTTGCTCAGAGTCGTAACTCACCTATGCACTGAGCTTTACAAAATCTAAAGGATTTCACATTCATTCTACTTCGGGCCCACAATGGCTCTGTGATATAGGAATGAATGATTAACCCCATTTGCAGATATGGAAAGTGAGGCTCAGAGACGTTAAGTGACTGACTTAAGGTTACACAGCTAGAAAACATTCTCCCATACAGCACTAGTATTACCCCTGACCCCAGTCTTGTGCCCTACTTGCCCAGCCTGGTCTCACTGTCTCACAGTCACCGTAAGCTTGCCAATGCCTGTCTTATAGCCCTGTTGATGGAATCAACCACTTATTTATCCTTGCATATCTTCCTACCAATTTAAAATTGAGCAATGTGAATCAAGTGAACAACGAAGTTGGTTTTTACCGTGAGTACACCCTTGGGTCACTTAGATACCAGCCATCAAGAACGGCCCTCCGTGCCTCTGCACACTCAACAGTCACCCTGTTGATGGTTTCCTTATGTATCACTCAGGCAGGGCAAATGTAGTTACGCAGTGACATCCGTGCCCAAAGTTGAACTTATTTGCAGTAACTACACCTGCTTCTCCAGCAAGGAGCTCCCGCGTAATTGAGTGGACTGTACAGGAATTAGATCTGGGCCCGTGATGTGCACAGCCTGCCCATAGCTTCATCTATGTCAGTTATTTCCACCGATCACTGCGCCGTAGCAGAATTTAGCTGTGTGGTTTTTGGAAGGCCAACAAAAGGGGCAGCGCCGGATACATTCAAAACGGGGTCATCAGGATGGTGTGGCTGGTCAGTCCTAAGACTAGAACCGCATTGAGGTGGGCTCGCTTATTTTTCACATGAACCCCAAGTGCCCTCCTTCCGTTCCCTGACATCCTAGGCATCTTCTTCTTCAAGGAGCTTTTCCCTGCCCCAGCTGACACTATCCGCCGTGCCTGAGCTAACTTTCTTTGTCCGGCTCTCTGACAAGAGTTTTCTGGACACAAGGATTACATCTTGTTTATTTCTGCATCACTGGCATGTCATTCAGTGCTTGGCATACAGTAGACATGGAGGGATTGCTAAATTGTCGAACCGGACGTAACTGGAAAGAAATGGGCAGAAGAGTGCCACCTTCCACCCTGATGCCCCATGCCCTCCCTCCCCCATCAGCTGGCCTCCTTCTGCCTAATGTCAGCCCAGGACACAACATAACTTGTCGTAAATAATTCACTTGGTGTGTGGAATTGAGATGGGATGTGAAAGGTATTCTGAACGAGCCTGAAAACACTCCCTTGATCGATGCGTGTCCAAAACTTTTTTTTTTTAGCTGGGACTCTCGATATTGTTTTTCTTTTGGAGAGTCCAATTGTATAATTAACACATTGAAGGCTCTGAGAAGTCCTATAATAATAATAATAATTAAAAAAATAATAACAACAACGACAACAATAACAACAACTAGAATTATTTTCTTGAACTCCATTTTTAATTCAATAATTATTTTGACCATGAGACATTTTGTCATGTCAATCCCCTTGAACAAAGTCCCATTGAAAGTGTTATCTCACACTCCTGCTCGTTATATGGTGGATGGTGTGTGACAGGGTTGCTGAGGGGTGGGACTGGTTTCTTTTGGAAAATTGTAATGTTTTCTTAGTCAGAATGTGGTTTCCATTTATCCCTGGGCTCTTTCATTCAGGTGCTCTCAGGCTCACTCTCTATTAGCCAGTGTTTTGGCTGCAAGTGGCAGAAACCCAATTAAAGAACAACAACAAAAGAACCAACATTTAATTAATTTAACTGTGAGGTTCAGAGATGGACTTAGTTTCAAGACTATAAAATCTCCAATGGTTTTTCATATTTCTCTCTCCCTCCCTCCCTCCCTCTCTCTCCTTCCCTCCTTCTTCCCCTCTCTCTCTGTCTCTCTCTGTCTCTCTCTCTCTTTCTCTCTCTTTCTCTGTCTCTCTCTCCCCCTACATCTTTAGCTCTGTTTCTCTTTCCTTATTAGTATCATTTTCTTCCACAGCAAATGAGCTTCGTCCTTTAATGAAGGAATGGAAAGGTCAGGGTTATGATCACAGGCAATTTCAAGCTTGTATTACCCCAGCTTATTAACTCCAAAGTAAAAAGCTCCTTTTTCTCTAGTATCTTTGTAAAAATTCCAGGCGAGGAATATGATTGGCAAGGGATATGATTCCCTCCCCCTTCCCTATGCCACTCATTCTGGCCACTGGAATAAGATTCTGTAGCAACCAGTTTGGGTGGCATATCTACACCGATGGACAGGAAGCTGAGATAATTTGTGATTTTTCAGCCCATCAAAACATTATGAAATGGATTTCCCAAAGAAAGAGAGATTGCTGTTTCTAGAAGATAGGGTAGGCACGGAATGCTAGGCAGAAAAACAGACAAAATAATATTCCATTATACCTTCTTATGCTATCATCTTGTAACTTTTGACTTTTGTCCAGTGCCCTTCAGGAATTTACATGATGCGAGATGGCAGAAATAGTCATTTGGTGTCTAGCTGGGCTGTGCTAAGTTAGTGAGTCCATAGAATTTCTTTTGGGACATGAAATGAATTAATATTTCTCGCACCTGAAGTTTAACCATCTCATAGAATTGAGCTCTGCTAGGGGGAGAACCTAAGTGTGTCACAGCCTAGAGACCTCATTGTACCCCAGGGACTCATTTTACCAGGCTTCTTAGATCTTACCAGATGGAGAAGCTCTGTTTCTTTTTCTTTATGGAAATGCTACTCGGGTCGACCCACTGGTTTACGTACCTCGAAGGTGCCCTGTATGGATCTCTCAGCTGGTTATCATTCCCACAATCCCCTTCTCTGAAGATTGAATGATTCCCACTCGGGTGGTGCTCACTTTGCCTCCCTCTGGAGTCCACTCTCGTCTCCTTCTTTCATCTGGCCTGTCACTGCTCTGGGTGGCTGCGGCCCGTGGCCTCATCACTCCCCCATCATGACTTCCCTACTCCCAGTGACCTAACTCGACTGGCAGCTTGGTTTCCTAATTCTAAATTCTCAGAACAAGATTTATGACCTGAATAGAGCCCTCTATGACACATGGGTGACTGGCCAGCATAGTGATGGTGTCCCGAGGATCAGGTTTCCTCCCCAGGTCCAGGCTGGGGTGTGAGCACACAATCTGCAGCCTGCTGACTGGAGGCTGTGGATGGGGATTTGTGGACAGAGAACTATGGGTAGCCAGTTGACTTCTTTCTTACTCCAGACAATTAGGGTGAGACACTGGGCTGGTGTGACCCACATTTTTAGTACAACTGAGAGGAAGCATGTTTCCAGTTCAACTGGCAAATTGTAGATGCTTAGTCAGTTCAATAATTGTGTGTCGATGGTGAATTATGTGCCAAGCACCATGTGCAAACCTAAGACTAGACTGAAGGTAAATCCCTTCCTCCTTCTAAAACCTCAGAGGTCTACAACTCCGTCTGGAGAACACAGCCCAGAGAAGATTTTTCATCCTTTCGTATAGGAAGAAAGTACTCAGGAACAGAACTTTGAGACTCTTGTAGTGACCAGGTCTTGTGCAACAGCAATTTGGGACAAAACATGCTAAAGGATAACAACTCACATCTGCAGAGCGATTTACCCACAGCGATCTATCATTTCACAAAGCTCGTTCACCTGCTGTGGTGCTCACCGTCACCTTACAAGGCACTTGTCATCACTGTCACTGTAGACAAGAAAGCAAGAACCAGAGAGGTTGTCCAGCCTGCTCAGGGACCCCACCAAATGGGCATCGACCCAGTCTTTTGCATTTCTCTTTGTTCTAGCCTTCACCACAGTAGTGGTGACAAAGGATGACTAGTGCGTACTGGACCCATCCTGTATGTATTACTTGTCATCTGTTGGGTCACTAAAAGTCTGTGTTATTAAAACACAGGGTGTTCCTGCCATGACATGAGTTTAATTCTTCTTGATTCATCCTAGTGTAATAAGTGTTAAAATAGAATTTTCTGAGTATTGGCTAAGGACTAAAAACAATCAGTCTAAACATCTCCATCTTCCAAAGGGAGGTATTAAAGCTTCAATTATTTGAATGGGACTTCCAAAAGAGTGGATGGATATAGTATTTCCAACCCTTTCCCTAAATGGGTACCTGAAGGCTCCAAGCCAACTGTCCCTCCCATACAATCAGTCCACATGAACCACATCTGCTCCACGGACAACATTCACACTAGCTTTGCCCCTTGACTGCTCGGAGTACAAGCCTTTATCCAAAGTGGTATGTCTACTGGCTCCCTCTTAGTTACTGTCTCCCCGGTGAGGGCACTTTAAGGAAACCATCCAATGAGCTTATCTATTGGTTCTTGTTTGGGGCCTCAGCTGAAACTGAGACAGAGAGAGTCCTATTTTAGCATCTTGGTACCTCTAACCATGTTCCCCAATTGCAAAGAACCCCTTTGGATATTAAGGGGAAATATCTGAAAGACACATTCAAATCCGATGATGGTGATGATGTTGATGTCGATGGTGATGGTGGTGATGATGATGATAGTGATGATGATGATGACGATGATGATAACATTCATAACAAGTGTAATTTATTGCATGTCCCCCATTTGACCAGATTTCAGGCAATGCATTGGCCACTACTCATGAAATCCTCTTTAATTGTTATCACAACTCTATGAGGTAGAAGTTATTATGCCCATTTCGTAGATGTGGAGCTGAGACTCAGAGAAAATAAGAAACTTGCCAAAGACCAGGGAGGAAGTGAATGTTATGGGTGGGACTTGAATATGTGCTGTCATCATGAGACCCTGGTTGGGATGAGCAGGTGAGGCCCACACTTAGGGCAGGCCTGGAGCTTCTGGGTCCTTATCAGGAAGTGTCTAAGTTTCATTTTTCTAATGATTTATCTCTGTGAAGACTTTGCTATCAGAATTGCTATCATTCTCTCTTTTTCTTTCTTCTTAGCAGAATGAATTCTATCCATTTATGTCTACATCTATGTCCATGTCTCTACCTATTCTAGTACCTGAACCTATATCTATATTTATACATATACATACACCTCCTACATACTATCTGTATCTACATATACCTTTATTTTAACTTATCCTGAGCAAAGCTTTCTCTTTGCTACTGTTAACATTTAGGGCTGGATAATTTTTTGTTGTTAAGGTCTGCCCTTGGCATTCTAGGATGTTTAGTAGCATCTCTGGGCTCTACTCATTAGATGCTAAATAGCACCCCTCCCCCCGACCCCCGGTTGTGACATCCCCAGATATCTCTAGACACTCAGATGTCCATCGGAGAACAGAATTATCTTCCCCAACTGAGAACCACTGTCCTAGGGTAATAAAATGACAAAGTAAGTGCTGATTCAGTTTGGGTTAAGGCTCTAAGACCACAGATTTCAAAGGACCTCTACGTTTCAGAGCAAAGTGCTAAATCACCTAGGCAGTATTTTCAAAGGAAGTGGCTAAAGACCACATGGTCATCCCTACAGCCTTAACCAAAGAGGCTATTCAAGGAAGACACCTGCCCGTGATGCCACAGGACAAGCTTCCTTAGCCCCTACTCACAGCCCAAGTCTTGACTTTCCCCCTGATTCCTTCTTTCCATTTATTCTTGGCCCATTCAGGAAGGAGATGGCAGTGTCCGTAGTCCACTCATTTATCATTTTAGTCATTTTGTTTTTTACTCTACAAGCTACCCTGTCCCTATCTAATCAGGGGGCTGCTTCCTGTTTTTGTTCACCGCCGTTCGTCCTGCTGGAGCGATTTTTATCATCAAACAGTATGAAAATAGAATGTTAGGAACTGGCACCCCTCTCTCGTTGAGAGGCCGCGGGGCTGGCCAGTTGGCTTGGGCAGAAGATACGGAAACAGCGTGAGACCGAGGCATGTATTGTCTGCAGGACAAATAGCAAAGCATGCCTCTTGTTCCCTTCACATGGACTCCTCTCAAAATATAAAAATAATGATGCAATTTGTTTAAACCTAAAGACATGTATTTATAAGCACTTCATGGTCATTCTTCCTGGAGAGCGTGGGGAATTTTCGGAGTGTGACGAATGGGTTCCTTCTGCCATCTGGAACGTGCACAAAGGTGGGCATTCCTATTCGGGGGTGGCTCTTGTTGTCCTCCCTGTTCAATGCCTGTAGCCTGGGAGGAACCGTGGTTCTCAATATTGCAGGAAAATGATGGTGCGTGGGTGAAGATGTTGACTTCAGTTTTGGGGGTGAGCAGGCAAACTCAATGGCATGAACACCTCAAAGAGACTTTTTCTGTAGGCTCAACAATTTTGCTGTCAGATGACCTTGGGTTACTCACTCACTCTCTGCCTGATGGGAGAAAGGGTACAATGGTCGAAATCTTTTCTGATGCTGTTAGTCCCCCTCTGTGACTTCTGATTCAAAGAGTTAGGTTAGTGCTCATGTGTCAAGCATCTACTGGGTGCCTGGCATTAAAAGAGCTGCTTTGAGTGAAGGGCGAGAAGCAGAAGACCAAGAAGGGAGAAAACGTAGTCTCTCTGTAGTGACGAAGCCTTAATTTTCAAGACTCAGCCACATTTCTGCTTCTTTACATCTTCATTGATGAACCCTGATGCTCCATCTCTTCTTCCTCATTAAAAAAAAAAGGCCCCAAGTTCAATACCCCAATGATCCCATTTATTACACGTCATTACAGATCTGACATATGTCTGTAAATATGTGGTTTGCATGCCTTCATTCTCCATCCTGGACCTGTGGCAGACCTTGGTAATCAGTCATGACATTCTTTACCCCATTTGTTGCTGTGTCTTTAGACTCCTTCTCAAAACAGCATTCCAAAGTCAAAAATGTCATCTCCTTGTCCCCTCTGGAAGCTTTCATTCTTTCAGAAACTATTGTCAGCTTGCATGCTAGGCAAAAACGTAAGCCGGTTGAATGAATTTGCAGCAACGTGCAAATAGCTCTTGACCTTTTCCTTACTTTAGAGTTGCCAGATAAAATACAGCATGCCCAGGAAAATTAGAATTTCAGATCAATACTAAGAGTTTTTAGGATAAGTGTGCCTCAGATATTACGTGGGACATACTTACACTAAAAAATTATTCCTTATTCATCTGAAATTCAAATTGAACTGGAGGTTCTATATTTTTACTTATGATATCTGACACCGTTCCTTAAGTCCACTTTTAAAATCAGAGTTAGGAGGCGCTAGCATATATAAATCTCTAGTGTTGTCCTTTCAGGCCTGGGTGACAAAGAGGTGAGACTTTTACTGGTAGACCTTGGGAGGGAAAAAAGTGTGAGGCCTGCTATGGTGGAAGAAGAGAGCTTTTCTTTGTCTTGAAATTACATCCCATCTTTCTACTCAGCCTGTAAGATAAGTAGCAGGTACTCAGACGCATCAGGCTAACAAGCTTAATGGCTGTTGGATAAATAATTCCTTCGGCACTGCTTGGGAAATGGAAGCTAGCAAGACAACCTGTCTCTAGCCAACCGAGTCTCCCTGTCACCAGTCTTGTCTTTGAGGATGTGGAGTTTTGCTTGAGGGCACAGTGGTTAAGAGAGGCAGAGCCCCAAGGGATCTGAAAATTTTTGTGCACGATTTAAGATACTGAAAGTCAAGATTAAAGCGTTCCTTTGCATTGGCCTTCACTGTGTCCATATCGTTTGCTCAGACAGAGTTGGTCTTCACCTGGCACATAGGTATGGCCTTTCTGGTTATTCCCAGCAGGCACATGCTTTCTGGTGGATGGCACCGTGTCCTCTGCAAGATGTGATATATTTTCTGTACCATCCTTGATTTTAAACTACACAAAGATGGCAGGTGGGCAGGGATATTCGGAAGCTAGTTCTCTATACTGGCCAGTGTTTCTCCCACTTTCCCGCACATTCTAGTCACATGGAGAGGTTTTACAAATCTCAGTGCTTGAAGCGTTCCCCGGACCAATCAAATCAGAATGTCCGGGGGTGGGGGCCAGGCATAGGTGTGTTTTGAAGATCTCGGGGTGATTCCAATGTGTCGCCGAATTTGGGGACCACTGGTCTACCCGAGATGTGTTTCTCCTGCTCCAGCAATCAGGTTCTCAACTAGACATCCAGGGGTGTGACTGAGGGGGGAAAAAGTCGCCCTTCCTTGTCCGGCCAGGGGGAGGAAGAAGGAGGAGGGAGGGGGTCCCCTCAGGATAGAGTGGCATTGTTTTGTATCAGTTTCTGGCTTTCTAGCTTGGCTGGGCTGGCAGAACAAAGAAGGCTTCATGAAGGACAAAAGCTCACTGTTTCACCTAATGAGGAACAGTTGAGAGGTCTGGAGACAGCACCCCATCAGCGAGGGACAGAGGGCGGCAGAAGAGAGGGTTGTCGGGCCGGCCTAATGAAGACCAGTTGAGAGGTGCCGGCCAGACACCAGACTCGCCTTTTTTCGTGAGCCCATAACACCACCCCCTCCCACCTCTCCTGTCTCAAGGGGCCTGGCCCTGCTTCCAGAGAGAGGGAGACATGCTTACATTCATCTGTCACAGTGACGGGTCCTGACCCCGTGACCTCTTGAGCTGTGCCCTATGGCCTCTGGATTTGACCTTTCCAAAGAGCCCCCAGTCCTTGGCCAGAAGGTCCCTATTGACTACCTGCTAGTGGCCACCTGCTGAAGCAGCCCCTGAGAAATTAAAGCCAGCAAATGATTCACCAGGGACTCTTTGAGGCTTTGCCGGATGGAGTGCTATGTCCAGGGCCCGTGAACCAATCTCTCTAATTGTCTGCTGCAAGATGCCTTTCTACTTCTTTTTAGGACTTTAGAGCTTCGTTGAACTTGGGGCTTATATAAAAGCAGCACCGTGAGACCAAGAAAGAGAAGCAGAGTTGTTGGGAGGGCTTCTTAGTCCCCCTGCTTTCTTCCAGGCCAGGGCAGTAGCTCCCAGAAATACAACTGGCTTCTGCAGAAGGTCCCCCTTTTGGGGGGTGGTTAGAATAGATGACCCTTAATATCCATTGCACAGCATGACTCAGTGATTCCAGGCTTGACCCCTGCTGCGTCATTGCGGGCCAGGCTCTCTGGAGCCGGCTCTGAGGTTATTAGCATGCAGGATATTAATTAGGGGACACTCTTGGGACCCATAGTGGTGGAAGGGAGTGGAAGAAACCGTGGCAGGTGGAGGAGGCTGAGCTAGGGACAGCCTCAGCCAACCCCACGGAATGCTCTGGAGCTGCGATGGTCCTTCATAGATATCCCGAGGTGGGGCGAGGAGTCAGGTCTCTGAGACCTTCATGTTGAGTAGTCTTGATTAGTCACTGAGTGTGGACTTCATCCATTTTAGAAATCTCCAAAGAGAGCTAACTCCTAAAGACCACGTTTCAGCAACACTTCCAGCAACGATGAGAATAAGTCCTTTATTTGTGAAGGGGGGGGACCTGGGAGACACATCGCAGCATCCTCTGCCCATTTCTAATTGGGAAAGTCGTGCATGTTCACAGACACAGACTCACAGTTGTGTACGTAGACACATAAGCATACACGCCTGCTCTCGTAATGGGCAATTCCAGGTAGCACTAGAGAATAAATTCAGCCGAAAAGATGTGCCTGAATGTTCAGAAGAAGGAAGGAAATACCTTTGAGAGAATTTCTTTCCTCTGAATTACCCTGGTTATCGTTGTTAAATTAAACACCTCTACTTCTATCCTTGCTGCAGATACACCTGACCAACAAATAGTACACCTGCATACGCAGTACACAATGCAATAATAAGTAGAGAGTCACAATCAACACGTACCGTATTGCACACTTACATAGACACAATCTACTTACATAGACACAATCTATTTGCACACACACGCTAACAGGTGTATACAATATCCACACACGTAGGCACGTATTCACGACACACATGCCCATTCAAACACAATACATAGCTGCATATACCCAACATGCCTTCACGAATATACAAACACATGGACGGTAGAATTGGTCTCAAGTCAGGGAGAAAATCTCTTGAAGATGAAATCATCTTTGAATATCTCTTAAATTGCTACATGAGGAGAGACCCAGGAGGAACTGGACAGATTGTGGGGACAATGGAGGCACATCTTACATTTCTTGCCCTCTCCGTGTGTAAGATGTTCACCAGATGGAGCGATGGGCAGAGTTTGGCATATATCCTTTACCTCTTTGTCTCTCTCTCTCCTTCTGTCTCTCTCCTTTCCCTCACCTGTCTCATCCTCTCTCTCAATCATTGAATTAGTGTCAGAGAAATAGACACGTGATGTTTCTGCACTGTATCACATTACCTACACACACACACACACACACACACACACACACCACACCCCGACAATGGAAGAGAAGCAAAGATGGAAAGCCAGGAACTCCTGTCTCTCCTCTCTGGTGTCTCTCCATCCGAGCTCCAAGTCACCAGATCAAGGGGGAAGAGCCCACAGCCATGGAGTGAAGGTTGCGAATCTGTTGCTGTCCTCACTGCCTCCACAGCAGGCACCGCGTCCACAAGCCTAGTTGTCAATAAGAAGAGAGTGTGGAAGGAGCTTCCCAGGCCCAGGGAAGGCCTCCGTAGTAGGTGCCAGTCAGCCTCTTAGCCTGGGAACAGCACTTTGTCTGAAGGGGCCGTATCGTATCTCGTAACGCTGCTTCTTCAGCTTCACCCATAATTGGCCCAGGGCTTTCTTTTTTCTCTTTCTGTTCTTTTCCTTGAGCAATGAACTCACTCTTTTCTTTTCTTGCTTCTCTGAACCCTTTCTCTTTGCCTGTTCAAATTTCATTGTTTTCAACAGGTCGCTCCTATCCCCCCCCACTCCAAGATCACCCCTCTTCTCTCTCTGGAAGACCCATCCTGACTTGTGGGCTGCCCATCTGTGAGTTCACCCTTCATTTTTCATCCAGGCTTCCTTCTACCCCTGAGTCCCATTTCAACATTCTCCTCCTGCCTCCCTACAGCCCATAATTCTCAGGCCAGGGGATTAACATGGTGATTTATCTGCAAAATTCCTTGAGTGAAGGATGAGGAGGGGGAAAAACCCAGGGAGACCCTTGTCCCTGAATATTGAGTGGTTATTCTGTCCATTTAGCAAATGATAAAACAAACTCGAGGGGTCTGGGGTGGGGGGAGGTGACTGGATGGTTTGGGTTCGGTTAGGAGATATTGCCATTCTGGAAAGTTCCAAGATTTCCTCTTCATTCTCTGCCCAACCCATACATGGAACCTGGTCCATTTCTAACTCTCAGGTGTGCCCAGTGTTCTGCCAGCTCATCTGCCTTCTTACAAGACCCCTTAACCCATATGGCAACATCCGTGGGTTCTGTTAGTAACCACTTGACTATATTAGGGACAACGTTGGATGAAAGATGGAAGAAGCTGTTTTCCTGTATCACCTTTCATGGAACGAACGGGTGAGGACAAAAATAGGAAGAAGGGATGGACACAGTGATCAGAGTCACTCCCCAGCTTGACTTTGGCCATGACAGTTATGATTTGAGATTAATGCCCTTGAGGATCTCCCTAAGGATAGCTCTTTCTTCACTACCCGTAGCCCCTTCTGGTGTAGGTGCCTCTTTTCTACTAGATGGGAAGGACTAATCCAACAACGTCTCTCTCTCCTGGATGGCTTAGTATCCCGTGCCATCTGTAAGCCAGCCAGCCTAAACCAAAGTCTACATCTCTGACGTAACCTACAGAAGGGTCCAAGGCTTCTTTCCTCATCTCTCTCTAGCCCTCCATTTGACATCGACCTTTCCGGGGCCCGAGAACTTCAGGAGGGAGGCGGCGATGCCCCTTGGATGTGATAAAAGTGCATAGGGAATGCCTGGAGGGAAATTGTGGCGCCTGAATTGTGTAGTCCCTAATTACAACTGAGACACAAATTAGAGACCTCCTCTCCCTCAAGAAAAGGCGAAGTACATTTTGTTGGGGGAGGGCCGAGATCCTGCCTGAAGAGCCTGTGGGAACTGCGTGATTGTGTTATTATAAGCCGTTGATCTATCCAGAGGCTGGAGGAGCTGGGGAAGCTGAGATAATGGAAGAATAAAAATAAACATGTGAGGGTGGAGAAGAAGGTAAGGTGGTGATGGAGACCCCCCTCCCCCTGCCCTCAGCATCTTCCCTTCATTCCAGCTGTTGGCTCAAAAGACTTCAGGATGACATTCGAAAATGAATCTCTGAGTTTGCCAAAGAGTCCTTGCCCCAGATTTTTCAATCCCCCATGATTTAACCCTCTCCACTTAAAGCACTCCCCCAATGCCCTTTATTGCTTCTGTTTCAAAAGGGTGTCGACATGCCATTGGAGATCAATACACATTAGTCCATCTGTTTTCACTTTGAGGAGCTCCATTCAGCATATGTCTTGCAATTCCTCTGATTGATTACTTTCAGCGCTGCCATTTTGATTTCGAGTCAGAGTTTTCTTGCCTTATCTGCAGTCACAATTTAACTTGTAACCAAGTTTTTCCTAACCGCCCTGGCGAAACATTGCTTTTCTCACGGTTTTGGCCAAACCAGAGAATAAGGTAGCATGCTCCAATCTTGAAGGACCAAACCAGGAATATGTTTTCTGGTTTCCTGGCTTGGTTCATCCTTTTGGGCGCCGCTAGCGACCCAAAGTCTAGCCCAGCGCAAATCCGTTTATTTATACAAGATTCCACACAACCGTTTTACCTTCTCAAGCCAGATGCCAGCGCAACGAGTTGAATTTGGAAGATGCACTGGTGCAAAATGAAAGCGGAAAGCGACGAATTCAGGTGTGGCCTCCCCAGATGCATTAAGTTAGCTCTTGATAAACAAACTCCGGAAGGCACCAGCAACTGTGCTCTGATCAACCCTATTTTATAAACAAAATATAATGGCATTTTGTAATAGGGCCTGTCTCAACGCTCCAGCCATTAATTCCTGTCTAGGATGTGGGGTCAGATGGCTGGGATCCTGGGACATTTTCATGGTTGAGTTTGTGGATGCGAAAGTACAAATTACTGAAGGCTGCCCCAAACCACATCGTGAAACGCCTACTTACCCAGATCCGCTGAGCGGCATTTTAGCACACAGAATACAAAAACGAATACCCAAGGTGTCATTTATCTTTGGTTTTGGATTATGTGCTCTGACTGCTTCTTTTCGTATCAGATTTTCCATGT
>NW_011888804.1:5098725-5109501 GCF_000151845.1 Pteropus vampyrus
CCTAAGGATAGCTCTTTCTTCACTACCCGTAGCCCCTTCTGGTGTAGGTGCCTCTTTTCTACTAGATGGGAAGGACTAATCCAACAACGTCTCTCTCTCCTGGATGGCTTAGTATCCCGTGCCATCTGTAAGCCAGCCAGCCTAAACCAAAGTCTACATCTCTGACGTAACCTACAGAAGGGTCCAAGGCTTCTTTCCTCACCTCTCTCTAGCCCTCCATTTGACATCGACCTTTCCGGGGCCCGAGAACTTCAGGAGGGAGGCGGCGATGCCCCTTGGATGTGATAAAAGTGCATAGGGAATGCCTGGAGGGAAATTGTGGCGCCTGAATTGTGTAGTCCCTAATTACAACTGAGACACAAATTAGAGACCTCCTCTCCCTCAAGAAAAGGCGAAGTACATTTTGTTGGGGGAGGGCTGAGATCCTGCCTGAAGAGCCTGTGGGAACTGCGTGATTGTGTTATTATAAGCCGTTGATCTATCCAGAGGCTGGAGGAGCTGGGGAAGCTGAGATAATGGAAGAATAAAAATAAACATGTGAGGGTGGAGAAGAAGGTAAGGTGGTGATGGAGACCCCCCTCCCCCTGCCCTCAGCATCTTCCCTTCATTCCAGCTGTTGGCTCAAAAGACTTCAGGATGACATTCGAAAATGAATCTCTGAGTTTGCCAAAGAGTCCTTGCCCCAGATTTTTCAATCCCCCATGATTTAACCCTCTCCACTTAAAGCACTCCCCCAATGCCCTTTATTGCTTCTGTTTCAAAAGGGTGTCGACATGCCATTGGAGATCAATACACATTAGTCCATCTGTTTTCACTTTGAGGAGCTCCATTCAGCATATGTCTTGCAATTCCTCTGATTGATTACTTTCAGCGCTGCCATTTTGATTTCGAGTCAGAGTTTTCTTGCCTTATCTGCAGTCACAATTTAACTTGTAACCAAGTTTTTCCTAACCGCCCTGGCGAAACATTGCTTTTCTCACGGTTTTGGCCAAACCAGAGAATAAGGTAGCATGCTCCAATCTTGAAGGACCAAACCAGGAATATGTTTTCTGGTTTCCTGGCTTGGTTCATCCTTTTGGGCGCCGCTAGCGACCCAAAGTCTAGCCCAGCGCAAATCCGTTTATTTATACAAGATTCCACACAACCGTTTTACCTTCTCAAGCCAGATGCCAGCGCAACGAGTTGAATTTGGAAGATGCACTGGTGCAAAATGAAAGCGGAAAGCGACGAATTCAGGTGTGGCCTCCCCAGATGCATTAAGTTAGCTCTTGATAAACAAACTCCGGAAGGCACCAGCAACTGTGCTCTGATCAACCCTATTTTATAAACAAAATATAATGGCATTTTGTAATAGGGCCTGTCTCAACGCTCCAGCCATTAATTCCTGTCTAGGATGTGGGGTCAGATGGCTGGGATCCTGGGACATTTTCATGGTCGAGTTTGTGGATGCGAAAGTACAAATTACTGAAGGCTGCCCCAAACCACATCGTGAAACGCCTACTTACCCAGATCCGCTGAGCGGCATTTTAGCACACAGAATACAAAAACGAATACCCAAGGTGTCATTTATCTTTGGTTTTGGATTATGTGCTCTGACTGCTTCTTTTCGTATCAGATTTTCCATGTGCAACGTTGTTATTATCATTATCTTTATTATTAATTTTGCATGAAGTCATAACGCTGCAGAGCTGGAAGGAACTGTGGTTGGGAAGAGGCTGTTAGTCTCACAGTAGTTCGGCTGCATTTGGTGAAGGTCCAGGGTTCCGGGGAGGAGGCCTGAGGAGGAAGTGGGGTGCGGGTCTCCCATTGTACAGATTGCGGAACAGTCCCAGAGACAGGGTGAGAAGTGCAACTAGCTCTCTGATCTTCTGGTTTTTAGAGAAAACAAATATCGCAAGTTTCAGATTCAAGAGACTTGTTCCAGAAACGCAAACCAACCTCAAAAGCTGCCTGAGACAACTTAGAGTTTGAAAAGGTTTGGTCCAGGAATCATATCATAAAGATTTTAAATACAGAATGTTTAATAGAAATTTTAGAAATTTTAGATATCTGTTTTGCTTTATAAAGGTTGACCTGCAAATTGGGGTCATAAAAACACAGAACAAAAACACTTGTGTGTGCAATGTGTGTGTGTATGTGTGTGTGCATGTGGAATGTGCGTACAGGTGGAGCGTGTGTGTATGGTATGTATGTCTCTAAGGTGTGTGTGGGACGTTTGTGTGGAGTGTGCGTGTTTTGTGTTTGTGAGCACGTATAAGTGGTGTGAATGTATTTGTGTGGGGGTATGCGCATCTGTGTGTAGTGTGTGTGCTGAGTATGTGAATGTGCATGTGAGTATGTGTGTTGTGTACGTATTTGCATGGTGCATGTGTTTGTGTGCATGTAGCATCTGAGTGTGAAGAATATGAAATACATGTGTGTGGTGTGGTTGCGTGTATGTGACATGGGTAACGTTATGTGCATGTGTGTGTTTGTGCATCTGTGCGTGTGGTGTGGAGGTCTTGGTGTGTGTGTGTGTGTGTGTGTGTGTGTCACACTGAGAGCCAGAAAGACTCAAGGACACATTGAGAGACATAGAAACAATGTCACAGACAGATACATTGACGGAATAAGACAGATTTGTTAATAGAAATTTCAAGAGGAGAAGACTAAAGCTCATCTCTCGGGGAATCTGAAATATCCCAGGATCAGAGCTCCGACCCTGGAGTAAGAAGAATCTAGATTCTTACCCTGGTTTCCCTGCCCACTAGTACATCATTTAGGGGGAGACATGCCTTCTCTTTAAGATATGACTTCCTCTTCAGTAAATAAAATACATTAATAACACCTTTTTCAGAGGCTTGTGTGGAGAATTACATGAGCTAATATAAAGTGTTTCATAGAATGCCCAGCACATACTTTGTGTTTAAGAAATGGGAGTTGTTATTATTTTTATTTTGATCGTTTCTATCTTACAACTCTTATCATACGCCAAAAATTTCCCATAAGGTAGAAGTCTCTATTTCTGTCTCTCTTTTTTTCAGGTCCTCTCTTTACTTGTATGTTTTTCCAGAATTCTTAGACTTTATATAAAAGTCTCCAGATATTTCCGGAAGCTTTTTGAGTATAGTGGCTTCCCCAGTGTAAGATGTCGTTTCCATTATTTGTTTGATTCTCGAGAAAAGGAGAATCTACTTCAAGTAATGCAAGAATAGTCACTATATTCTGAGCTCCCAGATCATGGCCGTCTCCCATTGCAAGGTGAGAATTTCCCTTTTTCATTCGTCTTAAGATAATTTTCGTGAAGTAATTCCCGGTAGTTAACCAGGAGAATTTGAGTTTAGAGAGAGAACAGAGGAAAAGAGAAGGAAACCAATATTGGCCTCCTTTATATCAGGCCCTTCCCATCATTTATTTCATCAGATCTTTAAACCAGTCCAATGATGTTCAGATTATCATCTCCATGTGGCAGACGAGGATGCTGGGACTTTAGTTGATGACGGAGTTTCTTGCCAAATGTGGCACAACCAAAAAATGTCAGCGAGTGGATACCATGCTGCGTGTGCCAACCTAAGAGTTCAATCTCCCCAGGAAGGAACATTAAGAAAAATAACAAACCCAACAGATGGCTTCGTTCCATCCAGTAAAGATGGCGGCACATGACAGTCCAGGATGGATTTTTCAAGGTGCGGCTCCGTGAGCACATCCTTAGAACATGAGCGGCTTGGTAACATAAATACGTCACCCCCTCACGATGGCTTGCTCTGTTTTCCTTGTCTTCTCTAAGGACCAACAGAGAACTCCTTCAGAGATAAAATAAAACTCAAGTGTACGAACCTCAAAGTTACCCAGCCAAGGACCATTCGCAGACCCAATAATTTCCTGGTTCCCTATTTGGCCTGGGATCCTGTCTTTCATCATCATCTCCATTTTTTTCTTTCTTTCTTTCTTTCTTTTTTTTTTCCTCACATGTAGCTCTTGGCACGTTACCGTGCCACCCAGCTCCCACAAAAGCAGGAATGTGGGATTTCCCCCCAAAGCCAAATTCCTTGGGTGTCAGACTTGCGTCGTTTTAAAAAAACTCAGGGGGGCTTAGCCACAGGAAAATGAATGTGATGCTCTCGCTCCTTGCTGGGGAGGCGCCTGTGGGATGGTGTCACTTGTCAATGGGAGGCAAAGAATGTCATGTCCTGTCACTTGTTGAAAGGCAGCTCTGTTGGAGTCACTGACCTTGTCTGTTCAAATCCCACCTCGTGTCTGACAGGGTGCAGGCTTTTTTAAGGCTCTTTTCCAGAATTTGTTTCTGAACACCTCCCTCCACCACAGAGGTTTGGGGTTTTAGAGTACTTGTTTCTAGTGGCTTCCATGATTTCATCGTCCTACCTGTTGCTCCTGAGGAAATAGCCCTCACACAATAGAGACACTTGTGATTCTTCTAGAAAGAGTTACCAGAATGAGTCATGAGACATCTTTTCTCTTTTCCCCTGTACCAGAATTTTAGGATGTGAAGAAACCAAGCCCAGCCTTTTTGTTTATCTGCCTACCTCCCACGAACCCTCAGATAAATGAAAACTAGTTTTATTAAAGCAAGCAAACGGTATTAATTGTTAGGGACATGATAAATTAAAAAAAAAAAACTGATGAATACGAAAAGACCAAAATTAATCGTGGAGAAGAAAATTCTAGAATCTTTCTTGGTAGTATCTTTCAATTCATATGTAATCCTAATAAGTTTTTAGTATCGCATACTACAGTATTTATTGAACACCTACTACAAACAGGCATTGTGATAGGCAGTAGATATAAAAGAGCAAATCAGACAGATATGGTTTCTCAGAGAGTTAATAAGCCATTGGGGAGGACAGACATCCAAACTCATCAATAAATGAATCTGATGAAGAAGAGAGCGTATAAGAGATCTTCTTTGGGGATCAGTGCAAACGCCTTGTAAGAAGGGACCTTTAGATCCTTATGCACCATGTCCTCTTTCTCCACTGTGTTGGACTCAGATTTAAATGGCGGTATGATCTGAAAGTTTAATTTTCTGAAGATTCCATAACCATAACGAGGATGATACACCTGGTTAGTTCTGGACCATCCATCACATCGACACTCGGAGGCAATGTCTCATCTTCGATAACAAGTCTTCCTTGAAGTATGCTTTTCCATCGAGACATGATCGCTGGGTCTAGATCTATTATTCTATCTTATATGTGAGTATTCAGTGATGGAGGGAGATGTGTGTCCTGTTTTTCCTCTGTATCTCAGATCTTTATTACAAAATGATAACTGTAATATGCTTATTAACTACCTTGTCATTGACTGGGCTTCCTCTCCGGCTCTCCTCCACCAAGCTGGGGTCAGCACCCTCACTGGGTCTCCTGCACCTTCTACTCACCCACTTCGGAACTTTCAACTTGTTACATCACAGTTGTCTTTTCCATGATCCCCTTTCCCGCTGGACCTGAAGGACAGCACCTGGGTCGGATCTTCACTATTGGATCTCCAGCACCCAACCCAGTGTGGGAACAGAACAGACGCTCAACCTCCATTTGCTGGTTGAGTAAAGAATAGAATTTCTGAGCATCACAGGGAGATAGTCAAGGGAAGCCATTACAAGACGGTGGCCACAGATCCGTTAGAAGGGGAACTGGGTTCCTTGGCCTGCTAACACTTGTCATCTCTCCAGCGGGTCCTCCAGTGAGAGTTCCGTTTCAGGTCCTGGTGCCATCAGACCACGAACTGCCTGACCGAAACACCCCATTAGAAGTGGAGAACGGCCCCTGGCCAGCCCATCAGAGGCCTGCTTCCTGCTTCTTGCTTCTCCCAGCTACCCAGGCCGCCTCCCTATCGGCGGCTTTCCCTCTGTTTTCCAGTCTGGAGCCCCATCTGCTTTTGGAGTCAGGAGGGGACTGTCTGCCCCTTCTGTGGAGACAGCAAGAGAACATGACGTCTCACTCTGGCCCCAACCCCGAGCGTCATTGGTGTTGGCTGGGGATCAAAGCCGCTGTTCCATTTTTAACCTTCATCAGGCCCCACCTCACCCTGACCATGTGTTCCCGACATTTCATTGTGTGCCAGGGGGATAAACAAAACCCACCCCCTGAGTCTGGGGAAGGATGCCTTCGGGGGAGAGCTGACCCGGCGGAGGCAGATAAGTGTTTTTCCCACCCAGGGCGCCTCCTGAACGCTGTGGTTCTTCCTGCGCTTACATGACTCCAATAGTAAGGGAAATGGATGGTTTTATTTTCACGCAGAACACATCTACAGATGGTGACCCCAACCGAAAAAGCCAAAAACAACACACAAAAAAAACGAGCGTGCGGAGGTGGGGGGGAAGCAGGCGATTCTCTCTAGGCTCCGCTCTCTCTGTCTCTGGCTCCTCCATGTCCCCCATCTCTCCTCCTCTCCCGAGTCTCCTGGAAATGTCACCGGTGTCCCCATCTGCAGCTCTTGGGGATATCGGCAGGAGACCATTGCGTTTTCAAATGATCTGTTCAGGTGTGAATAAAATAACATGCTTTTAGAGTTTTCAAGCAATTAGAAGTAGGTATGAGGAAGAAAGATGGTGTCTGGTACAGAGCAGAAACTTTAATATTTGTGGAAAGAAGGAAGGGAGACAAAATCCCCCTAATGGCCATCGCTATTAATATTTTGGTGAACATCCATTTATATATTTATGTATATTCGAACTACATGTACAACAGGATCATACTGTATCCATACATAATATATTCATACTTTCTATGGATACATAATAAATATCATCTTATATACTATTATATCCACACATAACATGCTCATAATGTGCATACACCACATGTAATACACAGTGTATGTGTATAAACATATACACATACGTTAAGTCTACATTATCTACCACACTACACTGTACTGTACTATAATACATACTAATATGCTATAAAGAGCGTAATAGTCTGTTCCTACTACCCATGCGCACAGGCTCAGATTCTTCACGGAGTTTCACAGTCTGCTTTTTTTCACCACGCCTACGAAGTTAGAACAAAATCATCGCATGTCACAGCTGCCAAGCAGTCCTTTGTGCCATCCCGTCCTTAAGCATTTGAAGAGATTCGGTTTTGAAATCCCTACCTTAAAGTAGACTCAGGCTCTGTTTGTCCTCCTGTGACCCTTCCTCTCTGCTGTCTTCAGGCCACGTGGACTTTTTAGGTCATAGTTTTCCGCTTCCTCAATGGCAACCTTGTCTGCGTCTGAATAGCGGATAAATATTTGTAGGAATCCACCGGGATTTCTCTGTTCTGTTCAGCGTAAACAAAACAGCCTTCTCCTCTTCGCCTTTATCTGCTGAATATGTTTCCACATTCGTTTCTCCGAGGTGACAATTATTGCATCAGACTTTAAAGGAGTGGGGTCTGGAGATGGATCGTTTCTCAAAAGCTCTGTTGTGTTCTCATGTGTGGCCAGATCCGAGAAAAGTGAAAAGACATGGAAGGAAATGACCTCTGATGTCCGAAAGAGCCAAGATCTCATTCTGCCTCTGACCTTGGGAAAGTGACTCAATTTGTATGAAACAGTTTCCTTGCCTGCAAAATTGGGGAAGTAATAATTGAAGCAATCTTGCACGGTTATTATAGAAACTAAAGTAAGTGCCTGGTACTCAGTAGCTGCTTAATATCAGTTTTTCTTATTTTCTGAGAGGCTTTGGGTGTAGGAGATGCTAAGTTTTGGAATGAGCCATATCTGGGGTTGAATATAGCTCAGCCTCTTCTCAGAGGAGTGACTTAACCCCTATGAGTTTTCATGTCCTCATTGGTAGGTTAGAGCTGAAATATTCATAAAAAATTGTCACGAAGCTTACAGATAATCTATACAAAAGGCCGAGCCCAGGGCTTTCAAATAGCGGCCACTCTTAGGATTTCCTAAATTCTAACCCCTTTGTCTCTAGACTCCAGAAAAGCTTGAATTGTCTCCTTTTCCCAGACCTGTGGCCATGTTTTGGGGACTTTCTTGCCCTAAGATGCTCATTTATGTGTAGGAAATATGGAGACAAAAGTAGAAACTTTTATTCTAAAACGTCGTTCTTTTCTATTTCCTCCATGAATGACCTTGGACGAGGCGCACGGCTTCTCACTCTTCTTGTTTCTAAACTGTCAATGTTATTTGTCGTTAAAAACGACTCTGAGTCTATCGTTGGTATTTAGCCGTTTACAAAGCATCTTTTGCAGTCATTATGCCACATGGACGTCCCAGTCCATGGATTGAGGTTTATAAAATACACATTTAATACAACAACATTCTATGGAATTGAGAGCCCTTTTGAAATATTTTTATTTTTCTTTGTTAAGAAGCAAGCAGCAGGTGGAAGGTTAGGAACGGGTGTTAATACTTCCTGGGCTTTTAAGAATACTCACTTATTAATTCATTCGATAAGCAGCGTGTCATGGCTTGTAATGTGCTAGTCGCCGTACTATGATTCGAGGATAAATTAAGGCATTATCATTATGCTGAAGAGTCACATTGTCTAATGAGAAAGATGTCCGTGGAAATATTTAACGCATTCGTGTGACGGCAGGTAGTGTAATCAGTGTGTGTGAGCGGGGAGTGGCGGAGTGATACATAACCCTCTTTGCTGGGCCAGGGGTGGAGGACAGTCTTCAGAAGAGGTTTTTTTTTTTTTCTTTTTAAATGAAATAAAATATGTTTATGTTATTACAGGCCAGAAGAGGCTTTAAGACAAGGAAATCCTTGAATTTATCCTCAGTCATGAGTTCACTAGATCAAGATGGGGTTGAAAGGAATGATGGGGTCAGGAAAGGGGGTACCGTTTGTTGAAAGGCACAGAAGTAGGACCATTATGGCATTTTCCAGGTACTCCAAGAAGTCTGTAGGACAATGATGTGGGAGAGCAGGAGATGAAGCCAAAGCAGTTGGCGGGAACCGCAGCTTGGGGAACCTTGAGCTGCCATTGAGAGATCTGCCTCCCCTGAGAGCAACGATGGGTTTTACAGTGGGGAGGACAGCGCCCCACCCTGTGTTTCTGAATGACTGGATTTAAGTTGGTGACTTGATTTGAGTTCTCCAAATTGCAGACCCTGAGACGAGGATTTGGGTTGTACTGAGATATTTGGGATTCGTTCCCAGAAAGCTTTGCGGGGGGGAGTGGAGAAATGAGTAGGGAAGGGGAGAGCGCCAGGGAAGCCGCCCTACGGGGCGAGTGGGACTCCACCCCTCCAGGCATCTGGGAGACACTGCGGCAATCTCGGGCTTTTTCCATCGTGGATGAGGAAGCTGGATGTTTATCCATCGGCTCCCCCATCACTGGAAAAGGGACATTCCTGGGGCATCCATTGCCTGACACTTCCTGTATGTCCCTCCTGGCTGAGCATCCTCTGAGCCAGAGAACAGCCTCAGACAGAGAGATGAAGTGACTGAAGTAGAAAGCTTCGGATGAGTTCTGGGGTGAACTGTGGGGTTGTGGGCAGGGCACAACGGGGGCTGTCATGGGAGCAGAGGTAGGGTGGCCAGAGAAGACATAATTAAGGCCTGAATTAGGCAGTTATGGGGGGCGGGGGAGAGAGAGAGAGAGAGACAGACAGACAGAGAGAGAGACAGACAGACAGACAGACACAGACAGAGAGACCAACCAATTCTACTGAATAATGCTTGTAACAGTCCCAAGTTGACAGTGGCTTTCAGAGTCATTGAGGTGACAACATTGTGATTACTCAGACTAGGAAGACAGGTGGCACCTACCTGCATATTCACTCTAAAACTGCACTTAGTTTATTTTTTTCCTCTTTTTCCGCTCTCTGCCTTTTTTTCCCTGCCCCACAGACTATCATCCTGTCCTTCTAAGAGACATAGCCTCTGCGATGGTCAGTTTTATGTGTCAGCTCAGCGAGGCCATAGTCCCCAGTGATACATTCAAACCAATCTGGGGGCTGCTGTGAAGGTATTTGGTAGATGTGATTAAGGTCCATAATCAGCTGGCGTCAGGTAAGGGAGATTATCCTAGGGTAATCTGCGTGAGCCTGATTTAAGCGGATAAAAAGCCTTAACAGAACTGAGACTGTCCTGTTGGAGAAGAAATCTGCCTTGGACAGCAGCTTCATTTCATGCCCAAGGGTCCAGGCTTCCCTTCCTGACGACCTGCCCTCTGCATTTCAGACTTGTCCAGCCAGCATCCACAATCTTGTAAGTCAATTCCTTACAACAAATCCCTTAATATATGTCTCTTATTAGTTGTGTTTCTCTGGTCAAACCCTGATGGATACAGCTCTTCTCTGGGAAATGTGATGGTTAATATTATGTATCAACTTGATGAGACCAGGATGTGCTCAGATATTTGGTCAAGCACTTTTCTGAGGGTGTTTCGGGATGACATTAACATTTAGATGGGTAGATTGAATAAAGTAGATTGTCCTCTTGAATGTGGGTGGGCCTTGTCCAATCAGTTGAAGGCCCGAATAAACAAACAGGCTGACACTCCCCCCAATAGGAGGGAATTCCTCCTGCCTGACTGCTTTTGAACCGGGGCATCAGCTTTTTCTTGCCTTTGGACTCACACTGAAACATTAGCTCTTCCTGGGTCTTGAGCCTGCCAATCTTTGATGGGAAACTATGCTGTCAATTCTCCTGATTCTCAGGCCTTTGGAACTAAACAGCTCAACTCCTGGGTCTCTAGCTTGTAAACTCACCCCGTAGAACTTGGGCCTTGTCAGCCTCCAAATGTATGTGAGCCAATTCCTTATAGTAAATCTTATATTAATCTCTTCATTAATGTATTTCATTGGTTCTGTTTCTTTCAAGAACCTG
>NW_011888804.1:5109551-5120227 GCF_000151845.1 Pteropus vampyrus
AGATATTTGGTCAAGCACTTTTCTGAGGGTGTTTCGGGATGACATTAACATTTAGATGGGTAGATTGAATAAAGTAGATTGTCCTCTTGAATGTGAGTGGGCCTTGTCCAATCAGTTGAAGGCCCGAATAAACAAACAGGCTGACACTCCCCCCAATAGGAGGGAATTCCTCCTGCCTGACTGCTTTTGAACCGGGGCATCAGCTTTTTCTTGCCTTTGGACTCACACTGAAACATTAGCTCTTCCTGGGTCTTGAGCCTGCCAGTCTTTGATGGGAAACTATGCTGTCAATTCTCCTGATTCTCAGGCCTTTGGAACTAAACAGCTCAACTCCTGGGTCTCTAGCTTGTAAACTCACCCTGTAGAACTTGGGCCTTGTCAGCCTCCAAATGTATGTGAGCCAATTCCTTATAGTAAATCTTATATTAATCTCTTCATTAATGTATTTCATTGGTTCTGTTTCTTTCAAGAACCTGACGGACACAGAAAGTTAATATTCTTTGTGTGTAAATTCCCTGGTCTTGTTTCCCGGTGCCATTGACACCTTCTCCGAGTCTGGCTTTGAACAGGAATGAGGATTAGTTTCAGCTAACCTGGCCGTACCTGAAGAAGCTGCTTCTGCAACTGCCTTTTGGATGCTGGAAGTGCCTCTGTGTTTGGGTGGGAGTCATTCCACTTACCCGGACTCGTGGTAGAAGGTTTAACTTTTGTTTTCATCTCTTCAGAATCCATTCTCCCTTCCTTTACCAAAAAATACCTTGATTTTCCTTCTAGGATTCTCCCTCCACAACTTTTTAAGTCATGTGATTTTAGGCCCAGGCTCGGTAATCAGGCACATGACCTGACCTAGCCAATGAGCGTTCCTCTTCTCTCTGGTCCCGCTGATCCCTGCGAAGCTGAGCACGTGATCCAAGCTGCCACAATCGGCCAATGAGGGGAGGCCTTTGGGTTTTCTCTGGTTTTGTTGCCCGAGTGGGGTTCTCTTTCTGCCGGGCTTGTCTGGTTGGTGAGGAATAGGATTGCCACTGCCATCTTGAGAGGAAATTCTATCCAGAAGAAAATAAAACCAAGAGATGGAGAGAGAGACGAAAACTGGATGCCTAGATCCAGTCACATCTGAAAGCAGACAGCTCTACCCCTGGACGATCTATCACCAATTACACCCCTAGGCACTGTTAAGCATCCCCATTTTGTAGATGCAGACACTGAGGTGCAGAGAAGTTAAAGCAACTTGCCCAAAGCCACATAGCTAGTAAGTGACCAGCAACCAAATTCAGGTCTATCCGTTTCCTGATTCTGTACCAGCTTCCCGCTGCCTTCTGCTTAGGAATTAGAAGTTCCTTACTGGATGGACAGAGACATGAGTTGAACTTTGCTAAACACCCACGGAGCATCTGTAGTGTCACTTCATTACCAAGGTGTTAGGGGAGGTCAGTAAACAGACAAGAGAAAGGTCATGCTCTCACTCGGAGCTTTTCTCTCTTCTCGCCTCCCAGCCAATCTGCCAGAGTGCCAGCTTTGCTTGGAGAAATGCCTGTCACCAGATACTCTCCCCTTCTCAGAGTTTCTGTATACAATCTTATTTCCTGTCATGATTGGAACCTGCATTATGAGGGCCATAACAAAGGCTGCCCCATAAAGTCCATACACAGAAACGCCTGTCTCCTGAGACCCCAGAATCTAGACTATCAGGTGTACTTACCCAAATATCTCCTAAAGCTTTGAAACATTAATCCCATTTGCTCCTAAATCCTGGGTAGCCTCATGCAGAAAGCGGGGAAAGAGCCCTGTCTGTTGGCTTTTTTAGATGAAAGATTTTGATAGCATTGAGTGGTGCCCAGCTCCTGAAGCCCTAATAGCCATTAACTAAGCTGCCACACCAGCAGATACAGAGTGAAATGCCAGGCCGTGTCCCAAGCCAGTAGTTGCGATCAGAGATGTTAAAGTCATTCCTGTGTCCTCCCCCCTCCCGCCCACCAAAAAAAAAAAGGTGTTCCCAGACAATTCAATGTTACTGGTCTGCTAATACTTTTAATGGCTGCTTCTACAAATGTGCAAAAAGCAAAACAAAAAACAAAAACGCTTCTTTCTCTGGTTTTAGCTATTCTGTAGACTCTGGGCAGGGAGAAGGATAGAATGTGAGAAGGGGGTACCTCTGGGAAAAAATGGGGAAGTGGTAATGGACGGAGGCCCAGCTGGTCTCTGGCAGAAGGCCACATGGTTTTTCTGTGACCTGGAGGTTGAAGAAAAGGGGCTAGGATTCTCCATGTTTGTTCTTAGGACAAAGCCAAGCTGAGGAAAAAAAAAAAAAACAAATAAACTCTGGCTTTCCCCAGAAACACTCCAGAGGTAGAGGAATCAGAAGCCTGAGTTAGAGTCTCATGTATGCCACCAATTAGCCTTGGACAAGTCATTTTTTCTCTCTGAGCCTCAGTTTCCCCCTCTATTGCAACCGAACTGGATCGGTATCTCCCAAAGGCCAGCCTCAAGCTTCCACGTTAGAATCAGCTGGGGAAAAAGATGTTAAAATGCAGACTCGCAGGCCTCGGCCTTACTGGACCAGAATCTCCATCCCAAGGCCCATGAACCTATATTTTTAGCAGACTTCCCATGGCAATTCTTAATCGAAGCCAGTTTTGGAAATCGCCAAACTAGCTTAGCCCAGCCTTAGCCTTCTGTGAGCACGGTTTGGGGACAGATTTCTGGAAGAGGGACAGTTGTCTTGCTGGCTTCATGGCTCTCTCAGTCTAAGTCACTCCCGATAACTGCTCCCAGCTTCACCCCTGCCCCCACCCGCTGCCCTCTTTAAACAGAAAACATTATGGGTGTCTTGAAGGGAAAGCAAGGCGAGGAAGTCTAATGTTTTTTGTTTCCAGACAGAACCTGGTTTTCAATTTTTCAGACCGTGGTTGTTTGGGGCCCTTAGCAAAGCAATCGGAGTCAGCTTTGTCCAACCTCGCGGCATGGAAAATCCACTGAAAATTTATAGACCTCAGGTTTACAGTTTAAAGAAGAACTACATAAGAAACCCCATTTTCAGATCAACTACACACGGTACCACAAGGTAACATTTATCGAAAATGTCTTTATTTGGGCCAGGCACTTTACATGGATTATTCCTTTCAACTCTCCCATCCCAGAAGGCAGAGGCTATTATTATCATTCCCATTTTACACGTGAGGAAGTCGAGGTACCTGGAGGCGAAGTCATTTCCCCAACGTCCTCTAGCTAGTAAGTGTGGGAGCTACAGTGACAAAGCCATGTCGTCTGGTTCCTGGTGCTCAGCATCTCAAAACCATGTTTTTCTGTCCCCATTGCTGCTTGCTGTGACCAGCTGTGGTTTATTTAGCATCTACTACGCTCCTGAAATCCTGCCAAATCTTTATACTTATTGACTTTTCACCAAAACCTTATCAGGTGGATATTATTCCCTCTCCCCGCCCCCCGCCCCCACCCTGCCGCCCCATTTTGGGGATTAAGAAATCCAGGCTAAGAGTGCTTCTCCATATCTTACTCAGTCACACAGTGGCTGGGCTTAACTACACATGCTTGATGGACAAAGCCCACCCACAACATAAACTTCTAGAGGGGGGTGTGTGTGTGTGTGTGTAGCTGGGCTACGAAACGACCTTTTGTGTACAAAAGGGCAGACGACGCATTGTCAGAAAAGTTTAGAAGGTGCAGACTCCAGTCTCAAATTCCCTTTTTGTAAGAAGTGTTGTCCAAATCAAATAAACGGAACTGGTAACGGCTCATTGTGCCGCTGGCTTTAGCCATCTCGCATGTCCGGTGTTCTGTTCTCCCACCTGGCGGCAGCTCCCTTCACTAAAGGGAGCTGGGGACGTTAGCAGCGGAATATTTTTTTAATTATAGGAAGGGATTGTTTAGACTGATCTTAGGGCCATAACACAGAATAATAGAGTAACGGGTGTTCACAGCGATTTTATCAGACCGAGAGATCATTCCACAACGATTTTGGCGATTCTGCTTCTACACCACGTTGAATGTAACACGGAGATTTATAGTGTAACAGGAACTAGGTAGGATTCCATCGCTCGTGGCTTCAGTCTGCCTCTGACCAGGGCACTAGCCAGGTTTATCTAGCATGTCATTTTGGTGCAGAGTCTGAAACGGGAGAAGGAAGTGTGTTGGGCTGAGAATATAGACTTTTGCTCTTTGTGCGAATGGGGGCTTTCCACCGTGGAAACCTCAGTTTGTCTGTCTGTACAATAGGATGATGAGATTGGAAGCTTCCCAAACCCCTTTTCATCTCTGACATTTGATTTGCTTTAATTCAAACCTATTCGACTAACAGTCACAGAGCAGCTGCTCAGTGCCAGGCTTTTTAGTAGAGAGCTGGGACGCAGTAAAGACCAGGAACAGTCATCACATCCGGTTTGCAGGCAGATACTGTTTCCAGTAGTCTCCCCCTTATCGCGGGAGATAAGTTCCAAGACCCTCAATGGTTGCCGGATACCGTGAATGTTTCTAAACACTAGATAGTCTACGTTTTTTCCTATACGTGCATCTCTTTTCATGTAAAGGAAGCACATTACGGCTTCTCTGTCGCACATCCGATTTGCCAGCATCGCTCCTCTTGTGCGTTGAGGCCATTATTAAGTACAATAAGGGTGACTTGAACACAAGCACTGTGACACGGTTACAGCAGACCTGATAACGGAGACCGCTCTGAAGTGACTAGCGGGCAGGGAGCATCTACAGCGTTGAGACGCTGGACAAAGGGAGGAGTCACATCCTGGATGGGACAGAGTGGGGGAGGGTGAGATTTCATCACACTATCCTGAGCTATGTGCAATTTATAACTTACGAATCGTTCATTTCTGGCCTTTTCCATTTAATACTTTCGGACGGTATTAAATGGCTGCGGCCACTGAAACCACAGAAAATGAAGCCGCGGAGGAGGGAGGACTGCCATAGTGCCAAGAGTTTGGGACATGGAGTGAAAGACCCACCTCAGCCACTATCCAGGTGGGTGACCTCAGGCAGCTACTTCAGCTCTCTGAGTCGGTTCCGCATGTAGAAAATTTACAGAACGTGCGACCAGGTGACTTTTGGGATTCGCAAACCCTGGGGCGCTTGTTATAACGACTCAAATCCCTGGATCCCAGCCCAGATCTGCTGAATCTGACTCTCTTTGGGGGAATGAGGGGACAAGGGTCAACTCGATGAGGACCCCAAGGTGATTCTTAAACACAGCGACATCAGATACTGTGTTAAAGTGCCTCACAATCTGCCAGTGACAGCTCCGTGCACGTTTGGTGGCTTTTATGAACCCAGGCCCTGGAAAACTCTGGACTTCAGCCATACTCATTTGCACCGAGCAGCATCTGCTTAGTACACCTGTAGCTTTTCTCTTTATTTATAAATATATGTGTCCGTGTGTGCATGTGTGGCGCACACACACACATACACACACATATACAAGGATGTTAAAGCTGTTTATTGAGGAGTCGTTCTGCGCCAGAATTTTACCTATAAGGCCTCATTGAATCCTCACAAGCACCCTATGAGCTAAGCACTGTTCGAAGTGAGGAGTGTGAGTTTCAGGGAGGTTAAACAGCTGCCTTGGTAGCGTGGCGTTGGCGAGAGATGGAGCCGGAAGTGGACCCGGGTTCATCTGACTCCCAAGTCTACGTAGTCCCAAGACTACGTCCTGCTCTTTCTCAGCCACACAGACATCTCCCGGGGCCCCGTTCACGTGGTCTGCAACACGAACAGCGCCCCCTGGAGTCGTGCAGCGAGGATGTCTTGCACCCGTCACACGAGCCTCTCTACTCCTCAGTGTCCTCCCCTCATCTTTAACGCCTCCTTTAATCCTTAGCTCGAATCTCCTTACTTCTGGGTAGAATAACCCAGTCCTGGGTGATAATGCTTTATTTTCTACTCCTCAGTGCTCGGTATGGCAACCGTCATGCTTGTGGGGAATGAACTGGGCGCTAATTATCCATGTCATCTTCCCACCTCCCCGATTGTTTTGTTGTTGTCCCATTTCTTTGTCGTCATTCCAGTTATCTATGGCTGCATAACACACCGCCCCAAACTTAGTCTTCTAAACAAAAACCGTTTACTTTCTAACGGTTTCGCGGGGCAGGAATTTGGGCATCGCTCGGCCAGCCAGGGTTCTGTTTCATGCGGCGTTAACAGAAGTCATTTAGGCTGGTCTGGAGCAGGGGCTGGGAGACCAGATCCAGCCTGGCACCTGTTTTTGTAAATAAAGTTTTATTGGGACACAGCCAGTTCCATTCTTTTACATACAGCCTGTGATTTCATGCTGTACTAGCCCAGTTGATAAGTCATGACAGAGTCTGTATGGCCTGCAGAGACTCAGATATTTATTCTCTGGCGTTTTATGGAAAGAGCGTTCTGACCCCTGGTTTAGGGGAGCTGAAATGGTTTTACTCACTTCTCTGGTGCTTTAGAGGATCTGGCTGGAAGACTGGCAAGCGGCCCCTCTCCAGCATAGAGACCTCGGTATACTTCACCTTCTTCCTAGGCTGCGGAGGGCTCAGGTAGAACTCAAAAGGCCCTTGTGACCTAGGCTTAGAAGTATGGAAATGTCCCTTCTGCCATGTTCTGTTGGTGAAATAGTTCACTAGAATCCGTCCAGATTTCAAGGAAAGGAATTAGGTTTCATCTCTCGGTGGGAAGAGTAGCAAAGAATTTATGGCCGTCTTTAATCTACCACACCTCATTTTTGAAAATCTTTCTAAAATAGTTGCATCTTTTTTTTTTTTTTTTCGAGCTTTGCGAGTGATGATCACAACTGAAATCTTCCTTGGATGATTAAATATCTGCGAGGCACTTGGGTGGGGGGAGCGGTGAGGGGCGTCAGCATTTATTCAATAAATATTCATTGCGCTCCTGCTAAGTGCTGTGCACTCTGCTAGGTAATAAGGATACAGCAGTGAATAGAAAAACGTTCTCCATCCTCATAAGACTCACAGTCTAGTGAACGTAGGTGAAAGAGATGCAGAAGGTATTAGAAATTAAGTTGAATATGCTCTGAGCTTCCTTTTTGACTAAATTTCTGGATTCAGCTTCATTTATTTTTCTGAGCCATTTTTTTTTTTTTAACCCAAAAGCAAAATAGGGGAAAGGAATTCCAGTTAACGGAAGGTTCCAGACAGTCAGAACTTTGGTGGAAGGCTTTTTCATGCTTCATAGTGTTTACGTGTCGATGCCATTTTGTCACTCACACGCTTTACCATTTTACCTTCTTCGCACTGTTAATTTTAATTCTGTCAGATGGATCCCGAATTGTCTCCAGTTTGTATTCTGAGTTCATGGTGGCGACGACCATGCTCCTGTTTCTCACGGCCCCTAAATTGGAACTCTGAAACACCAGCGTTTCCATAACTGGTGTAGCACCTTCCCCAGCAGCTAGTGAAATGCCTTCTGGGAATCTGGAACAAGGAGGAGACAGTTCCAAAGCTCAGCTCCCAGGGTCTCACTGATGCTTCACAGCTGCTTCTTGTCACGGTCTCCAACACAGAATGTTTCCGCGTATCTGTGAGTCTGACCCACAGGTATTTCTTCACAGTCTTGACCTGTAGGCCCCCTGGGAGCTGATGTTCCCGTGTCATATCCTGGTGCCTCCATGGCCAGAATCTCAGGAAGAATAGAGTCTTTATTAGTCTTTTCTCACATCTATCACATTTCTATCAAATCTCTTCCCCCCGGGACCTTTTGATGTTGGATGTCAACGGCTCCATTATAGTGGTGAGCTCTCATTATCTGAAAATTCCTTTCTGCTCACCTTCCTGTTTTCCCTTAAGCTCTAGACATGGAAGTTTCTCTCTCTCTCTCTCTCTCTCTCTCTCTCTGTGTGTGTGTGTGTGTGTGTACATACATGTTTTAATGAACCTACCTATATACACATTGATTTATTTTAATTGAGTATGTTATCCCTAGTGGGTAAAACTATTGGTTTTTTGAAGGGGGCATAAGCAGCTGGGATCTTTTCTTTAACAATAACTTTATTGAGGTACGATCGCTAACACGAAAAGCTGCACACACAACTTGATGAGACCGAAGATAAGTCTGCACCTGCAAAACCATCACCACATGTACACCGTAAACCTCGTCATCACTGTGAAAGTTCTCTCTGCCTTATTTATTTATTCGTTTTCGATAAGATAATCATGGCTTAACGTGAGATCTACTCTCTTAGCAAATGTGTAGGTATTGGCTCTTGTTGCAGACCTGTAGGATTTATTCATCTTGCACAGCTGAAACTTTGCACCCCTTGGCCAACACCTCCCCCTCTCCTCCGGCCTCTAGCCCCTGGCAACCACCATTCTACTCTGTTTCTATGAGTTTGGCTATTTTAGATTCCATATATAAGTGAGATTGTATAGCATTTGTCTTTCTGTGTGTGGCCTTTTGAACTTAGCACGATGTCTTCCGGATTCATCCATGTTGTCACAAATGGTAAAGTTTCCTTTTTTTTGAAAGGCTGGATAATATTCCATTATATGCATATACCACATTTTTTTATTCACTCACCTATTGATAGACATTTAGGTTGCTTCCCTGTCTTGGCTATTGTGAATGATACTGAAGTGAACACGGGGATGCAGATATCTCTGTGAGACCCTGATTCCAACTTCTTTTGGATATCTACCCAGAAGTGGGATCGCTGGGTCATATGGTAGTTCCGTTTTTAATTTTTTGAGAGACCTCCATATTGTTTTTCCGTAGTAGCTATACCAATTTACATTCTCGCCAACAGTGCACAGGGATTTCCTTTTTCATTTTCGCCAACGTCTTTTGTTATTGTTTTATAATAGCCATTCTAACAGGCGTGAGGAGACATTTCGTTGCCATTTTGATTTCGTTTCCCTGATGATTAATGATGAGCACCTTTTCCTGTTGGCCATTTGTATGTCTTTTTTGAAGTCATGTCAACTGAGCTCCTCTGAGCCCCGCCCCTTTTTTTTTGCTATCGAGTTGCAGGAGATTCTTATATATTTTGGACATTAGCCCTTCCTCAGCTGTATGGTTTGCAAATTTTTTTCTCATTCCACGGGTTGCGTTTTTATTCTTTTCCTGTGCAGAAGCTTTATGGTTTGATGTGTTCCACTTGTCTGGTTTTCGCTCTTGTTACCTGTGCTTTTGGTGACTGACTCTGTGAGAAAGTGGCGCGGTACTGGGATGTTCTCATGAATTCTCACATCAGCTCTTGTGCTAACTCAGCGATTGGCAGCTTCTTCTCCAAAAGCCAGACAGCAAAGGAGTCCTTTCCTGTTTCTGCCATTTACTCTGCCACTATGGACTTCGGGCAAGCTGTTTCATCTCTGAGCCTTGGTTTTCTATAAAATGGAGAAGATACCAGAGAGATTTGTTTGTGAGCGTGAAGCGAGCTAATGGCACAGAGTAAACATTCGACACATCTAACCTATAATTATTACTTACCGCTCTCTTCCCAATTTGCAGCAAAGGCTATTGAGGCTCAGAGGGGTGAAGTAACTAGCCCAAGGGCGCCAGCTCAAGAGCAGAGCCGAGATTTTTACCATAGCTCAGCCTGGTTTTAGTGTGTGTTCTTTCTCAATGTTCCACTAGCTTCTACCACCCAGTCATGCGCACGTGGCCTTCGCCAGAGTCCAGAGCACGTCACTGTAGGTTCACACTCCTGCTTTTTTTTTTTTTTTTCCTTCTCACTTGATTTCCTGTTAGGGGAGCTTCTCTTCCCTCTCGTCTAAATGACCTTCATTCTCTTTGGTGATACTTCTAGAAGGAACAAAACACACACACAAGCAAACTAAACAGGGTCCATATTCGCAATCAGGAAAATACTTCGCAGATGTCCTCGAGTGGGAACAAGTGAAGAAATCAAAACAGATAAACAATCCTTGGCTAATACTGCCCGAGACTTGTAAAACCAAAATGCTTCTGGGAGAGAACCAGGCTGGACTGGCCTGGCATCGTTCCTGCCCACTGGAATAGCCCCATGGGAGGGGTGTCAGCCTGGAGCTCCTCCCGGGAACCTCCACATACATGTGACTGTGGATGGGAACTGGGACCATCTCAGCTTACAAAACTGAGCAGTTTTGTCTTTTTGACATGTGCGTGGCTCACAGAATTAATTACGAATTACTGGGGGCCACCAACCTCATTTGGGGAGGCCTGTAAGAATATGGAGAGTGTTGAGTTGAGCAGCCTTGGGTTCTATGTCAAAAATGTATTTGTTCCCACTTTGAATTCAAACCAAATTGAAGGAATTAGCTCAGATAGGGATGACGGGGGGTGGACAAAAACCAAAATGACTTAGCCTTTCCAATCCCGTTAGTTGAAATTTAAGCTCCTCCCCTTGTCTCTCTGAGTCTTTCTCATCTATTGCCTCGTTAATCCTCCCAGCGAACTATTGAAGTCAGCACCGCATTTCAAGGATGAGACAAGCAAGGTCCAAGGTTAGGTAGCCTGAAAGCAAGGCAGCAAAAATATCTTCCCCAAGTCCCTTGCCCGTGGAGTGGTGGTAAACAATATGGTTGGTAACGGAGGAAGAGGCTCAGTACCTGGTTTCATAGCAGTTAAACATTAGGCAGTAATCGCAGCATGATATGTTAAGTTCATGACCCTGAGGGTCTAGCACACTTGGGTTTGACACCAGTCTCAGCTGTGTGACCTTGAGCAAATTGCTTAACTTCTCTGATCCC
>NW_011888804.1:5120277-5120616 GCF_000151845.1 Pteropus vampyrus
CAGAATTAATTACGAATTACTGGGGGCCACCAACCTCATTTGGGGAGGCCTGTAAGAATATGGAGAGTGTTGAGTTGAGCAGCCTTGGGTTCTATTTCAAAAATGTATTTGTTCCCACTTTGAATTCAAACCAAATTGAAGGAATTAGCTCAGATAGGGATGACGGAGGGGACAGAAACCAAAATGACTTAGCCTTTCCAATCCCGTTAGTTGAAATTTAAGCTCCTCCCCTTGTCTCTCTGAATCTTTCTCATCTATTGCCTCGTTAATCCTCCCAGCGAACTATTGAAGTCAGCACCGCATTTCAAGGATGAGACAAGCAAGGTCCAAGGTTAGGTA
>NW_011888804.1:5120666-5135300 GCF_000151845.1 Pteropus vampyrus
TGTTAAGTTCATGACCCTGAGGGTCTAGCACACTTGGGTTTGACACCAGTCTCAGCTGTGTGACCTTGAGCAAATTGCTTAACTTCTCTGATCCCGTTTCGTCTTCTGTCACATACCATTAATAACTGTTCCTGCCTGCAGGGTTGTTGGGAAGTCTGAGATGACGTAGGCGAAGTGCTTAGCCCTACCTTCATAGGAAATTTCCGATGGAATAGATCTATTCTTAGCATTAAGAAAATACAGTTGTCAGGGTTATTCGAAAATTATTGTAGTAACTATAATTCACAGGAGTAATTCCGATTTATTAATAACCATATGTATAAATATGAGGTTTTATAACCTTAACGCTCGCTTTGCCCTGTAAGTGCAGGGGCATGATGGATCTCTTTCATTCCAGCTGAAAGCCGTACATACATAGGCAGTAGGCCAAGGAACCCAATTGATAGCCTGTGCTCCAGGATAAAGAAATAACTCCAGGAATACAGAATCACTTAAATTCTGTGTTGGACAACAATACCAAAAATTCACAGTGAGTCTTTGGATTAATGCCTACTTCATTTGTTTTATAAAGGATACCACCACCTAGTTGGAGATTAAAAGATGCTCTCTTCTCTGTGAATAATTCCAGTCGACACGGCTTGATGTGCCAAGTTTTGGTACCAAGCGTTTGAGGAAAAGGATGTCCAAAGCCATGCTTGGGTTTCTTGGTAGGACAACGAGGAGTAAATTACTGACTTTACTCCAATTTACCATGATTCAAAAACACACAAGGAAAGGTGCTCTTAACAACATCAAACAATTGCTCCAATAGTACAGGCTGAAAAAAAATCTCATCCTCCAGTATTTCAGCCACAACAGACAACAGGTTATAAGAGGCCACAATTGAGACATGGCAAGATTTTTTAGTGTCTTACGTCAGTGGACGATCCGCAGAAGAACCACGATAAACATGCCACTGCCGGTGTGACAGAAAAGGTACAAAGCCACACCATATGGTGAAGCTATCACTGCCATTGGCTAACGAACCACTCACAGTCCTTTGACCTCACAAACAGATGACCAGGCCCAGCCATGTGTCCATCAGGGGGCCATCAACCCCAATGGACCCAGCCATGGCCCCTCCATTCCTCCCACATCCCAGAGCAGTAGAACCCCGCCCCGTTTATAGATGGTCCTCGCCGTCCACCTGAATCTCAGCCATTAACGATCTCACCATTCCCTCTTGAACGCCTAACATATGTTCCCCAAACTTTGTTCCATGAAGTGCTCATCCCAAGAGATGGTCCTCGACCAGCTGGTTCTCAGGTCAGAGAAGACTAGAGATGCTTCCGACTACTCCTCCGCCTCGGAGCCTCTTGCTCACCGGGGACCCAGTGCCTCCTAACGTCCTGCTCTGCCAGTCTCAGCACATCGATTGCCTTTGGGCAGCCAGGAGAAGGAAGGCAGGAGAGAAAACCCCTTTCCTTGAAGAAAACTTCCTGGAAATAACACCCAATGCTTCCATTTCAGCTTTGTCGGCCTAAATTTGGTTCAGTGGCTTTTCTTGGCTGTAAAGAAGGTTGAGAGAATCGGGCTTTTCTCTGGGATATAACTGCACGGTTAAAAGTCAGGGTGCCGACTCTAAGAAGCGGGGAAGAGGCGTGGGAGTGAGCATCTAACAACCCACCACTTACTAAACTTTGTGCACAATAATTATGCCTATTAATTATGTACCAGGCACTGTGGTAAACACTCCGCATCTAATAACTCATCAGTCCTCAAAACAACCCTTGAAAATCAGTACTTTTGTTTTACGGATGAAGAAACCAAGGCTAAGAGAGGCTAAGTGATTTTCCCCAGGACACACAGCTAGGAAGTAGTGTAGAAAAAGTTTGATTTCATCTTGGGTTTGCAAAACAAAGGAACAAAAACCACACTTTTCACAACATATTAGATTCTTTTATAATCTAGCACCTATATACCAGGCTCCTTCTCTGTTTTTACTTGACTTTTTGCCTAGTGGGCTCCTATTCACCTGTCAAGGCCTATCATAAATGTCCTTTCTTTGAACTTTTATTTTTAAACCCTCCACCCTCTGTCATGTGACAACACTGTTGTTCTTTCTTTCAATGGTCATTTACTGACATCTCTCATGTATTAGTCGTCACCGTAGGGGACAACAGAGGGCAAAACGCATGCCTGACCTCAAAATTTATGGTTTTCTTAGGACACGGAGAATAGTGCCATCCAGTTGAGCTTCCAGCAGTGGTGGGGATGTTCTATATCCGTACCGTCCAGTACGGTGGCCACTAAGCCCTGGAGTGATTGGGCACTTGAAATGCAACTGAAGGACTGAATTTTCAATTTTATTTAATATCGACGAATTTAGATTTAAACACTGATATGATTAGCTTTTGGAAGGCTTTTAAGTATGTTTGGAACAACTTTAGTACATCAATCTACCCTTTTCACCTGTAAATTTTATGAATTCTAAATATTAAGCAAGAGCTTTCAGTGAAAATTTAGCATCCAAATACGATGTGCTTTTACTATAAAATATATATCCTTTTGAAGGCTTAGGATAAAAAAAAAAAAGCCCGTAAAATAGCTCATTGGTAATTTTTATGTTGATTGCATGATGAAAGGGTAATCTTTTGGCTGCACCATGTTAAAACATGTTATTAAAATTAATTTGACCTGCCGCTTTTCACTTTTTAAAATGTAACTACTAGAAAAATTCAACATGACAAATGAAGCTGGCCTTAGATTTCCACTGGACAACGCTGGGCTAGAGTGTAGTCAGTTACCGATGAAAGACCAGTGAATAGGTCTGACCTTCATGCTTGATCAACCCTGGTCTTCATCCCGACCCACGCGAACACCAGGTTCTCACGTGACAACCGCTGGAAGGAGAGGGACTATCTCCGCCTGACCTAAAGGAAATATTTTTCCCTTGTTGGGCTTCACCACAGTCACTGAAATCTTCCATTTCAGGTGAGAGGCTTCCCTGGATATTTTACATGTTTTTTTTTTTTTAAAGAGATTTCATACCTGAAATATTTTTCTTGTATTGAGCCCCCAGGCAAGATCTCGAGAGTTGACATCAACCTAGAAATAAGGAGGTAAAGGATGCTCTAAATGACCTTATCCATTCATTTACTCGACAAATAATAGTTGAACTCCTACTACGCGCCGACCACTGTTTAGGAGGCTGTGGGCATGAGAGTGGAGGAAACCGACACAGTCCCTATGCTAATGAGGGAACAAACAAATAACGAGAGATCAGAACATCCTTAAATTAAGCTCATCTCCTTCATTTCCTTCCATGATCTTTCAGTTATTTCTCTCTTGGAGACTATTTTCTTTCTCCCCACCCTCCTTTCCATTCCAGGCCAGGGAGAGCCAAAGAAGAGATTTGTGATACAGTTCTCGTTGTCATACAGACAGGCTCCTGGGGGACCCCAGCAGAGAAAGCCCTGAGAATTAGACCGTCCACCCAACACTTGTCTGACTTTTCCGTCTCCAGTTCTTGACAGATAATCAAGATTAGTCAGCAGGAGAATTGACTGTGGTTCTTTAAAGTAGCCTATAATTATAATGCTTGGTACTTAAAAGGTGTCTTTCATTTCAAGCTCTTTCAGCACATAATGAGTCCTAACTCCATAATCTTGGTAGTTTTTCACTACATTATTATTATTCTTATTTTATTAAATTGGAAAATAACCTGCTCAAACAACATTTTGAGAAGGTCTTTTTATTGAAAAATATTAATCTTCTCTCAATGGCCTTCTCTGTCCCTTCCGTGGCAAACAGTTTGCTGTAACTTTTATGACCCTACTTTGTGCTCTTCGAAGGCCAGGACATACATGGTACCATATAAATGCTTTTTTTGTTTGTTTGTTTTGCTTTGGTTTAAGATATAAGGCTATTTCATTCTTCTACCCATTCATTGTACCAGCCATAAAATATTGAGTTAGTCGTGGAATTTTTAGTTGTCGGGAGCAAAAGTTTTCCATAAATCGTACCCAAAAGTAGAATGTATTGGAGGACACTGGGGTATGTGGAAAAAGGCAAGAGCCAGGTCTTATGCTAGACCTCACAAGTGCCCAGAACCAAGACTCCCCAAAACTCGGGACTCAAGATGGCTTTGTCTATCTCTCCTGGATCATGTGGCTTCTTACCTTTGCTTCTCTCTAAACCAACTTCTCTCTTTTCTCCGTGGTCTGTTTTTGTCTGTTTACTTGCACGTGGGCCAGACATGGCCACTCCAGTTCATGCGTCCTGCAGAGATAAACACACATGCACCTATGTCCTGTCCCCACACCAAGATCTTAAGAAGGAAAAACACTGATTGGTTCAGTTTGGGTCACGCGCTCCTGTTTAGTCTAATCAGCTGTGGACAGAGATGAAGGCTCATACATTTCATAACATTCTTTAAGAAAAGGAGTTCATGGTTTAGCTGCTTTGGAAATAGTTTGGCAGTTTCTTACAATGTTAGCCATAGACTTAACCATACGACCCGGCAATTCCACTCCGAGGCATTTACCCGAGAAAACTGATACAAACAGCCACAGAAAGCTTGTACAAGAATGTTTGTAATAGTCAATTAGTGAAAACCACCCAGATGTCCATCACCTGGTGAGCAGGTAAACAAAATAGAATGCTATCGAATAATAAAAAGTAGTAAAGCACAGGTATATGCTGCAACATACATGTACCCCAGAAGCATCCTGTTAAGAAAAAGAAGCAAAAGACCACATATTGCCTAATTCCATTTACACGAATGTCTGGAAAAGACAAATTTATAGAAACAGAGAGTAGGTTAGTGGTTGCCTGGGGCTAGGGGTGGAAATAAGGAGTTTCTTTTGGGGTTGCTGGAAAAGTTATAAAATTAGATTGTGGTGATGGTTACACAACTGTAAATATACTAAAACATTCAGTTGTTTACTTTAAATGGGTAAATTTTACAATACATAAATTAGTTTTTGATAAAGCTATTTTTTTAAAAAAAAAGAAAGATTGGGGAACCAACGGTTCGCATCCCCAGTCGATGGCTCTCCTTCCAGGCGCCCTCACCGGCGGGGTCAAATCCTGCCTCCGTGTTCCTGCTTATGTCGTTCCTTCTGTATACACCGCCTCCCATGCTTTCAAACGCTGGACTCCTTCAGTCATCTGCAGCCCTAGGCTTCAGAAATTTTTCTGTTCTGTGAACTTCTTGTTCCTCGGGCCTGACCTTGCCCTTGACCTCACTTCCTGATATTCTTCCCCGCACTTGTGCATTCTCACAACTGACCTCCTTCCCTTCGTTTAGTTGTACCCAGCGAATCTCATGCAAGGTCCTCGTATTCACGGTTCCCTGTTTCTGAAACACTCTTTCTCCCCATCTCTGCAAAGTTCATTGACACCCGTCATTCAGGCCTCCCCTTCTGTGTCACTTTCTCCTGGTGATCGTCCCCGACAACTCTTTCTAAAATAGTGTCTCAGTCCTAAATATCTTGTATTCCCCCTCTCCCCACCCAACCACCCTCCTCCACCCTTCCCCACTCTGCTCTGTGCTTCTGGAAACTGGCTTATAGGAGCAGCGTCACTGGGCTTCTTTGCCCTCTGGTTTCTGGTTGGGTTTGGCCCGTGGGAAACCCTGGTTGGGGTTGGAGAGAAGGAAGAGAATGAGGCTAGAGTCCTTATCCCCTGGATGCATAGCCATCAGATGGCCTGAGCTGGATGTGTCCCTTCACTGAGGGCCATTGTTCCTCTCAAGGCTGCTGGCTCGACATGTTTTCCCTCCAGTCCTCCCCTGAGCCCTTCTAGGGTCAGATGTAGGAGCAGCTCTTCGCTGCTAGCCCTGGGTTACTGCACTAGTCCTCGTGGTTCTCTAGCGTACAGGCCTTTGTCAATAGTCTCTTTGTAAGTAAATCCTGTTTATTTAATCATATTTCAAGGGTGCTGTTTCCTGTTGAGATCCTGCCTAACACGGCCTTTCTCTCTCTCCTTCTCCCCTGGTCCCCTCACGTCCTTTCGTTTTTCCTCCCAGCTTCGTATATTTATATGCTTAGTCTCTGTTTCTATTCGTCGGAACAATTAACTCTAGCTGCCACAACAGACCAACCCCCAAATCTCAGTGTCTAACTCGAGATAGTTTATTTCCTGCTCATGTCATCGTCCTAGGCGCTCCTGGGTTCCATCCCGATGCGCTTACCCTAGGGCACGTGGCCCCAGTGTCGTCACAGCAGAGAAAGAAAGGGGAGTAGTGGAGGGTGTTTTTAAAGGCTGGGCCATTTCTGCCCCTGTTCCCATGGAGTGGTCACCTGACTCCATCCTAATTTTAAGGATAACTAGGAAATGCGGAAGAGCGCACGGAGGCGTGGGGAGGACCCTGTCCTCTGCCATATTCCCCTGTTAGAGTGTAAAGCCCCCGATGACAGGGACTTGATTGAGCCTTATCACCACTCTTACTTATCACGTGCTGGACACACTGTAGTCTTGAATGCATCGATCATTGAAGATGTGAATGGATGACAGCTTACCGTCTAGAACTGTCATTTAGTTCTTAGCAATGTGCTGTGCCGTATAGTTTGTTGTGAGGGTAGAACCTTACTTAGCTTGCTAACTCCATTTGTACTCTTACTAAGATTAGGGGCTATTCTTGACATTCTTTCAATCCACGTTTTAATACCATCACAAGTTCCTTGTGGATGTCCTTCTCTTTGTCCCTTGAGCCTAACTGCCACGTTTACTGCCATAGTAGTTACTTTATCCCATTTCCCATTTGCCCAGAGAATACTCACCAGGGGCGTTTGTGGCTGCGGTGTTTACCCCGAGATGACTCGCAGATGACGGTCCTAACCTCACCCCCAAAGTTCGCCACGAAATATCTCGCTTTTATTGTTATTTTCGCATCGCTCTAGTATGTTCATAGTCTTTGGAAACAAATGGCATCATTCTATTTATAGCATTCTGTTTTTAGCAGAGGTATTTCCATTTACGAAATATAGTAATTCTCCATTGTCGAAAATGTCAAATCCTAGAAAACGTAGCGTTCCTACGCGAGATGTCCAATCGACTCTGGCAGTGAGCTGCACTTTTTTTCCCCAAATGGGAAAAGAGTTAATGATTTTACAAATGCTTCTTTACTAAACACCCTCACTATGTGCCGGAAATTAGATCCCTTGCCTCCCTGCCATGCTTTCTCTCTCCACTCCACTTCCTGAATCTTTTAAAAACTTTGGGGCTCGAGGCAATGACACCGATGATCCTAGCATCCAGCGATAACGGCTTCCAGGTATAGCTGAGAAAAGCCCACAAATTATTTTCTCCAGGACGGTTTGTAGGGAGTCTGTAAGCCAAAATCTAGCTTCTCTGTCATGGTCTCTATTCTCTAGACTTGGCCTTGGTCCCTAGAGGATTTGGGGATAGAACATAGATGCCTCCATCAGAACTCAGCTTCCCTAGCAAAGACATAGCTCAAACCACAGATCCTAGGGCCTCATTTTGCAAACTGGGTTCAGTGGGAGTTTTATAAGAGGTCAAAGAATGTTCTAACAGAAAAATTTTCCTGGTGAAAGAAATTTGGGAACAACTGCTTACTATATCCTCCTTCTGGAAATTCACGACATAGAGTACACTATTAAAGATTCTGAAAAGGGCTACCAATAAACAAACAGCAAGCAAACTTACTCAATTTCATTTAGCCTAGTTTATCCCAAACTTATTCAACCTCGGATCCCTTTTTGATGCAATATGTGTTAACATCTTGTGGACTTAAATCCTTCCGGGCATAGTTTTGGAAACTATGTCTTAACCCATATGATTTCTAATTCTTGTGTCCATCCTGCAAGCTATTCCATATGTCAGAATTAAGGCTCAGAGAAATGAAGTAGCGTATACATAGTAACCTAAACTCATGAGTTGCATAGCTGGAATTTTAACCCATGCCTGATGGATCTAAAGCCCATATATATATTTTGTTTTGTCTCTATTCTCTCTACTATTCCCAAGGTATGGTGAATTGCCTGGCATTCATTTTAATTATTTGATAAAAATAATTTGTAATTAATCATTGATTGCCTGTCAGTGAATGCTATTCTGAAGAAATTGAAGGCAGTTCATTCTCAGCCCCAACAGTCTGCTTTGCATTATCAATTTGTTAAGAAACTCTCTTTTTTTGTAGAACTGTGCAAGAGGAAACTTTCATCCAGACTGTCTGAATTATCCAAAAATTCTGAACTGATGGCATCCAAGTGAATAAGATTTTACAAAACTGTATTTGGAGAGTTGATTGGACTTGTCAGTTTTCCTGTGGATATAAAGTCCTGGGTGGCTTGACCGAAAGTACGCTAGAACATAAATAATCGCCAGGTTTTCAGGTGAATTCCACTGAGTCCATGGGAAATGAAACTTTGGAATATTTGTTTGTGAATCTATAGGCTGAGAAAATCCTGCCCATAGCCCCAAAGTGTGAACTCAATGATGAGGATGTTTGGGAAAAAAAGATCAATTTTTTTCTTTCTTTCTTTCCTTTTCTTTTCTTTTCTTTTCTTTTTTTTTTTTGAAACCAAAGTTCTTTCCAGCAACTAGTGTTAAGATTTCACAGCCAAGAAAGTCAGGGTGATGAACTTGCAAGCATTCACGGACATGGAGAGCCCGGTCAACTCCCCAAACTCTGAAACGCTAGAGGGTCAGAAAGCACAGAAAACATGTTTTTATTACTTAAAAAGATTACGTCTCGGATGGTTATTTATTTATTTCCCACAAAGGGGTTTTTAGAATGTCACGTTTTTTGGCTTTCTGATCTCTTCCTCCTCTGTGTCAGGGAGGGTGAGCTTTGGGGCAAGACCCTGCAAAACTAGGCTTGGACCTTTCTCATTTATATTTTCCAGAGGCTACATGCTGGCGATGAAAGATTTGACCCAGGAATGTGAAGTTCATAAGTGGGGTGGGGTGCTGAGGGGGAGCCGGGAGGCCTCCCAACCCCGGCTTCCGTCTGCCCCCGTTGGCTGGACGCCAGACACTCTCATTCTTGAAGGGTTGGGTCAGTGCTGCAGTTCACCCGTGAAGCCATCGTTCCTTACAAGGAAATGGCTTTTGCTTCTTTCTGGGACTTTGGGATGTGTTAAGTGTTTATTGTCAGCAGAGCTTTGCGTGGGTATGTCAGTATCCGTTCATTCATTCAGTGGGTACACACTGAGCATCTTGCTCTGTACCTCTGAAGCACTGACTGAGGATGTCAGCAATAGACAACGCCATCCCTAGCCTCCTGGGAATGCCCAGAATTTTAAAAGATTATGTGACATCAGCTCCCACTGTATGTCACTTGGACTTAGAGGGAGGGATCATCTTAGAAATCATCTCTTCTAATCCCCTCCCATTTTGCAGATAGAAAGACAAAGGTTTAGAGAGGAGGAATGGGCTTGTTCAAGGTCATATCGTGGATTAGTTACAAAACCTGAAGGACTCAGTTTCTTTGTTTGTTTGTTTGTTTGTTTGTTTTTGCTGTCTATCCCAAAGCTCTTTTTGTTGTACAGTGTTTGTTGCCTCTCACAGCTCAATGAGTCTTTGCTGAACGCTCACTAGGCACCGTGAACCATTAGCTGCTGTATAAAACTCACTCAAGAAACCAGAAACCCAAGCCAGAGGTAATGGACTCGTAAGCCTTTAATTGGGAAATATAGGAGAGAGTGCAGACTTGGGAATCAGATAAGGCTTGGGTTCAAATTCTGATATTTTTTTATTTATTCATTGTATTCTTTTGGGCAAGTTATTTAGCTTTTCCGAGCCTCAGTTTTCTCACATTTAAAACAGGAATGGTGATAGTACCTACCACCTATGAATGTTGGGAAAGGAAGCAGAGATATATAGAAAATATTTTGCAAAGTGTCTGGCATAAAATAAGGAATACCGCACGATTGTCATAAATAATAACTCTGCGATAAATGCTATAGATAGTTATATGTACAGAGTTCTGAAACACGTAGGAAGGAGTAGCTAATTATGTCTTCAGGCAGGGACGAGAAGAAGTGGACTCTCTCTTTTGACTGGATCTTTTCTGCCTGATTTGTGTGGGGGGGAGGGTGAAATCTCTCTACAGGTATTTGTACTCTAAGATGTTTATTTTCCTGTAAGAAGTGATTGCAAAGATTTGACCACAAACTGATGTAAATGTAGAACAGGACCCTCCCCTTACTGACCAGCCAGATAATGGGTTCCCTTAATCGATAAGTTTACATTTTCTGCATATGAGGGTAACCTATGTCTAGAGGATGATCTAAGACATAGGGTTCTCACAACGCCTTATGAATCATCAGAGATCAAATGGGTTGAATCATCCAGGGTTGCGTTCCCTTTTTTAAAATTTTTTTATGTTGGACTGCTTTGAAAATTGGTAATGGTGTAGAGTTCGTTCTCTGACGATGCTCACTGCATTTGATCTTGACAAATGTTTCCCCAAGCCTGCTTTGCGGAACACTAGACCCGTGATATGATCAATAACTTTGGGCAAGATGAATACACAGATATTTCCAGTGTACCTTAGAGCTACTGCACTGCATGATCTGTGAAGAAAGAGTCCCATTTACCTCTTTTAACCCAGTAGAATTTTCTTTGATCCCTAGATTATAAGGTCTGTGAGAGCAGGAATTGTACCTGTCTTGTCCCTTGAAGGGAGCAATTAATGTTGGGCTTGACAGATTTAGGTAAATGTGTTTTATGAGAAAATGTAACTCTAAAACTCATCTGATTATGGATGCATTTGTTCATTCATTCATTCATTCATTCATTCACATTTATTCAATGTCTCTATATGCCAGGTGCTATTCTAGACCTTGAAGACACAGCAAGTGTGATAGAAAAGGTCTCTGACCTTAATGGGGGAAGGGTATTGGTCAGTAAACAATGACATAAAAAGCATGATTTCATATAGAGATACACACTGTGAAGAAGATCTGACAGCTGGAAAAAAATGATGGTGCTAAGGGAAGGGATGGCAACGGAAGATTCTACGAGGAGGAGCCATTTGAGTTAGACTCAGAAGATATCTGAGGACTAGAGGGAAGGCTATCTTGGGTGGAAGGGATGGCAAGAGTAAAGACATTAAGGCAGGGACAAAACTGATGTCCTCAAAGAACATAAGGCCAGCCAGTGTGTCCAGAGGGTAGCAAGCCAGGTTGTGAAATGAAATCGAAGATGTTAGTAGAGGCTGCATCTGGCTTATCTGTCTTCTCAGTGCCAAGCACTGTATCTGACAAGGACCAGGTACCATGGATATCTGCTGACTGTGCAGATTCATACAATTAATGAATTGCTTTTCTTGGTTCCTGTCCTCCACAATCTTTGGTGCCATTGTTTATGCATATTTTCTAAACTAAAGCTAATTTTTTTTTTTAAATGACATGGTTTTTGCTATTATCTGGGGGGTCAACGTAAGCGATGATTCGATATCAACGTCTTAAGTCAAAATCTAAGACTTAGATGATACACATATTGCCTGATTAACTGTATGGAATTGCAGAGGAATTAGTCGCCTACTACAGAAGGACTGACTCCCTTTAAGGAAAGAGGCCCAGGACAGACCAATGACATGATCAATGTCAAGGACAGGGCACTTGTGGAATGCCAGAGGTGGGAACCACCTTCTCACTCTGCCATTGAGCTGGTGGCTGGAAGGATTAGCTGATCCGTCTAACTCCATTTATTTTGACATGCTCACGCCTGAAGCTTTTTTACTACAATGTGCTCAGTTCCCAAAATATGGGATTTTAAGTGAAACCCTGACATTTAGCTCTAGGGCTGAACAGCAATACTTAAATCTCCCAATTAGAAGCAGAGATGGAGATGAAATGGTCCCAAGGAATCTGGAGACACAACAGTTTTGAGAGGCAGCAACAGGCTGGGGCAGAGAGAGGGAAGTTTTAGATCTTGCACGAGGAATGTGGAGCTAAATGAGAACCATTCGAAAGCTCTGGGGGTTATAAAGTGGAATTCCCTCTTGCACAGTACACAAGAGTTATTAAGTGTGTATATGAGACTCCTGTTTTACTTCATGTACATGATTATTTTATACAGGCGAGTTTGGAAAGAATTATAGGCTGAGAGCTGGCCAAGATGCAAGATGAGCGGTGAGGAATGGGGGTGGCTGTTGCAATGTCCTTTTTGGGAGCTTGGGCTACTTGGAGAAAGCCAACATGGGGTCTATCATGGGTCAAGAGGTTAAGGAGAAGTAGAGTGGGGTTGGATTCTGTATAAGCTCATCTCTGAAGAAGCATCCCGGGCTTGAGCTTCATAGGAAAGGGCCAGTTTTAAAACTAAAAGAGTTTTAAACCTGGGACCAAGCCCAGCAAACTGGCTTTGGTTCACTAATGTCTCGAGACTAGGACGATAAAGAATTTGGCTTTGACTTGCTTGGCTTTAAGACGTGAGAGGGACCACGGGCCATTTTCAACACACCCAGTCATTTCAAAAGCGAGAAATACATTATCTTCCTGAAAGAAGTCCAGGAGGCAGGGAACTGGGGATAAAGAGCTGCTTTAGGAAGGATCCAATTACCAACAACAGCCTGGGCGGGTTGCATCTTTCCTGAGAGTGATCAGAAGGAGTAGATTTGGTCTCTTCAGATCTTCCAAGGTTACATTCCTGTAAGACACAGGGCACTGGCATCAGAATCATTCGGATTTCTAGTTTTGCCTCTAACTCCGTGGCCTTGAGAGAGTTCATCTCTGTGAGCCTCAGTTTCACCAATTGTGAAATGGGGAATCAAACCAGCTACTTATATTGAAAATATACTATGGCAGGGGATCTGCAAAGTAGAATCTCATTAAGTGACAGCCATCATTCTAACAATAATTGATTATATTGGTAAGAATTTGGAGGAAAGACGATTAATTGGCCTGGGGTGGGGAGCAGTACTCTCCAGGTGCATATATCCTGTTTGATGAGCAGGAGTGCCTTACTGCCTGTCCTTTGTGCCGTAGGCTCACCAGGGTGCAGCTACAAAAGCTTTTAACTCCATTGAGTTGGCAAAGTGGTTTTGTCACTTGAAAGACATTGTCTTCATGGTAACCTGCCTCTCCCTCCTGAGCGATTAAGGTTCTTCAGACTCTGTACTGGCTGAATGCCAACCATATGGAGCCCAAAGCTCTCCCTTTGCATGCCTCCAAGATATACCTAAGTCCTAATTCCTCGAAGCTACAATTTACTTAAAGGAAAAAAAATGCTTATATAACTCTATATTATTAGGCCACCAAATCCACTTCTTCTATTCAGCCTGAACCAGTTAGATACTTAGTTCTCTCTCACAGCAGGGCAGTTTCCACTTCATAAGGCCACGCAGAGACACAGGCTCCTATCTTGTTGCCCTGCCAGTTCTAAGACACTGCCCTTAGTCACATGGTCCAACATGGCATTTAACCACTTCCATATTCCAGGTGGAAGAAAGGGGACAGGAAGGGGCAGGAAGGACCCTTCCTTTGAAAGATATAATCATTGGTTAGGTTGGAGTCATTTGACTGGCTCAGTTGCAAGGGAGACTGGGTAATGTAGTCTTTATTCTCAATGTCCATGTGCCTAGCTAAGCATCAGGGGTTCTTACATGGAAGGGAAAATAGATATTGGCTGAAACTAACCATCTAGACCTTGGTTTCCTTCTTACAGAGTTAAGCAGCACAGATTCAGGTCTCAGCAAGCCTTGGATTTGAATTCCATCCCTCCTGCTTGCTAATAGAATAAACTTAGACAAACCTCAAACCTTCCATTTTCTCACTTGTCAGATAGGGATAACATCATAAGTATCCCAACTTCACAGGACTGTTGCAAAGATGCATCTAGAATATCTATCACAGGGCCTGCAACTGATAGCAAAACCTGGGGTGGCTCCCTCCTTCCCTTCCTGATTTCATTGTGCTCCGTCCAGACAGTTGCAGCTCCTGGAATGTTTCTTGCACTTAGCTTGCTACATGCCCGCTCCCTGCCCCCGCTTCCCAGACTGTGAGGTCTAAGAAGAGAGACCATGCTTGTTTTCACTGTGGCCTTCTGAGTAGGTTGCACAGTGCCTGAAACAGACTAGGTTCTCAACAGTGTTTGTGGTAATGAATAAAGGAATGGGAAGCTGCTTTGTCTGAAGTCACACCTAACCACAAAGGGTCCATATATGCCAGCCCTACCTGACTCAGTACACGCCAGGTACCGTGCTGAGCTTCTTACATGAACTAACTTATTGGTTCATCATTAGTAGATGCTATTATTACGGTCATGCGTTTTAGGGAAGGCATCTAGGATACAGAGATGCTGCTTAGTTTGCTGAAACCCATACAGATATTAGGTGGAAGAGCTGGGCTTTGAACCCAGTTGGTTTCAGGATCCATGCTTTTATCACCATATCATACTGACTGTGCTTTGGTATAGACTGAAGATGCCTCAGTTTAAGGATAGATTAAATTGGGCGTTTTCACCTTTGATTTTCAAGAAAAAAATTATCTCCATATTCTCAGCTCTTAGAAGAATCATTTCATCTAGTTTTGTTCCTTCCCTCCCCTCCTTCTCCCCCTCCTTTCCTTCCTTCTTTCCTTCCTTCCTTCCCTCCCTCCTTCCCTCCCTCCCTCCTTGCCTGCCTTCCTTCCTTCCTTCCTTCCTTCCTTCCTTCCTTCCTTCCTTCCTTCCTTCCTTCCT
>NW_011888804.1:5135590-5136571 GCF_000151845.1 Pteropus vampyrus
CACAGCCAAGCACCAGTGGTTGGAAGGGGTGGTCTTCCATGTCTTGTCTACTAGGTTTCCAGGTCACTCCTGTAAGCATCCTTTGACCAAATCCAGGATTCTATGAAACACGCTTTGAAAACCGTCAATTTAGTTTACCCCTTTTTGTACAAAGGGGGAAACTGAGGCCAACGCAGGAAGGGATTTGCTCAAGTCTGGATCAGAAATGTAGAAAGTGTCCCAGTGTCCAGTTGAGTACTGTATACTATGAATCACCAAGAAGGCCATCAGGTACTTTCAACAAGTGAACTGAACTCTCAAGACCAGGAGGTGACAGTTCAGTTATCGTAAATTACAGCTTCAGATAACTAAAGCTAAGATGTTGACCAATTAAGACTGTTGTTAGGCAAAACTACACGTGGCCAATATTTGGAGTCAGAACGTTTGCTGCAATCTGTGCTTGAGAGCGGACGTGTTTGTTTATTCCACGAGTTTGCAAAGTGCCAGCTCCCCAGCAGTGAATAACTTAATGACTCAAAGGCAAATCCCAAACTCCAAACTGGCTCAGGAGAGCTGGCAATTACGGAAAACTCTCCTTCATCTAACCCAAGCATCTGACCACCCATGAACTGGAGAACAAACTCAAAGCAGGAAAGAACAGAAGTGTCCGAAGAAGAAATGGAAAAAAACAACCCCGGTCGCCAGCTGACCCTCGAGAAGGACCCCGGGTGAGCCTAGTTGGGGGTAATATTCCCTGGTGGTTTCTCAGGCCTGCTGGGCTCCTGTGTTCTGGATGAGGATGTGATGTGAAGACGAGCTGCCTCTTCAAAAGGCCCCAGAGAATTTGGATCTCAGAAGCCTTAGGCTCCTGTCTTAGATCTAGGGTTGCAAAGTCCATGTCTACCCAGGCCAGGCAGGAAACGTAAGTTAGTACATGAGCTGAGTGTAAGATGATAAAAGGCAGCTGAAACTCAGTCTCAGTGTTGGGGGGCAATGGGGTGT
>NW_011888804.1:5137356-5139739 GCF_000151845.1 Pteropus vampyrus
GGTGGTCTCTGTCTCTGTCTCTCTTTCTCTTTTTCCTCTTGGTCACAAAAAGGCTGCCAATAACAAGTGAGTCTCTGTGCTTCATTGTTCCATTCAGAAAGAAAGAATGAAAAACCTTGAAACATCTCTCCAAGCCAAGGACTATAGATCCTCCTCTTCCATCCAGTTGAGCCTACCCCCCACCTCTGGCCCAGTACCAGTAGACAGGAAAAGCTGTGTGCTGATCGGCTGAACTGTGCAATTTACTCCAGGATCTGAGATGAGATCCTGTGGGGGAAAGATTTGCCTCTGTGTGGCCACCCCTCTGTTCACCTGGATGCCTTGACTCTATTTATGGAGGCCAGTGAGCCTATTTATGAGTCTTCAGAATATCCTCATGGTGGGCTGGGCCCTGGGCTTCCCCACAAATATCCAGAAGCTTGGTTCTCTGTTTTCCTAGCAAACTTGGTGAAGAGTAGAGCTTCTTAACCTTTAATTGCACAGATTCCCGAACCTGACAGCAACGAACATTCTAGTCCCCACCCCAGGAGAGTCTAGTTCAGGAGGTCAGAGAAGCTGCGTGTTTTACAAAGTCCCCAGGCAATTTTGCTTTGGGTGGTCAAGTATCATGCTCTAAGGGGTGTCCTTCCTGACTAGGAAACCTGGATGGTCCACAACTTAACAATATTCCAGAAATGGCCACCACCCATCAGGGAAATGCTTAGGCTCATGAAGAGTCAAGTTTGAATCTATTAGGGCACAACAGAAATGTCTGTGTTGTGACTACCTTTGAATTCTCGGAATAAGAAAATTGCACCCGAGCGTCCAGTCGTGGTTTACTGGAATGCGTTGAAGGAGCCTTTGGACGACAGCAAGGAAGTATTGAGAGGGAGAGAAAAAGAATGTTGTTTGTTTTTTCATCTTCTACCCACATCTTAAATAATCCTCAGTGCGTGGGTTATAAGATATTGGAGGGGGAGGGAGGGCGGTGGAGTGTCCTGATTGTAATTAATCAGCGTACCCCTATTTGTGAAGATTTAACCACTATATGACTGAGACTATACTTACATTAAATAAAGTTCAATCCCAGGTGAGAAAATGATTTCTTTTTCATGTTCACTTAATCATTCTGATAACTCGAGGGAGTTTGGTGCTAGGCTTTAAACTCTTCTCTATAACTCGCTATCTTCCTTCTTGACAAAGGGAGAGCAGAGCTTGGGTTCGGAGGTTTAAAATTAATGTCAGTCTAATTACATTAACTTTAATATAATTAAAAGCATCTAGCTATCATTTAATCATATTGCTTTGCTTTCATTATGTGTCAGACAGGACACGTGCTAGATTATGCTGACCTAAAAAAAATCTAGTAGCCCGAAACAACAGTCTTATTTGATACTCACACTACTTGTTTATCATGGATCTCGGGGAGGACATTGGAATCGCTTAGGAACCCAGGCTGATGGAGTGGTCACTATCTCAAACGTCAGTTCTCGTGGCAGAGCACAGGAGCATTTTAAAAGTTCTCACATTGGCTGTTCAATATTGTGGCCTGGACATGATACATGGAACTTCTGCTCACAGTCCATTGGCTGGAACATGTCACATGACCCCACCTAACCACAAGGGCCCAGGAAGTGAGAGACTCTCGTGTGACTAAGGGGAGAACTGGGGATATTTGGTGGAGAGCATGGACACTCGCTCCACGTTGTGGTTGAGGGTAGCCTTTTGTCAAGGTGCATTACAGTAGAGAGTACAGCCAAACGTCCATGCAAACCTGTAGTGGGACAGCCTGGCCTTGATCCTGGCTTCGGTCCCCCTTCCTGTTTATGTAACTTTGGGCAAGTCACGTCACCTCATTGGTCTTCAGTTGCCTCATCTATACAGTGGGATCATTACAACAACAGCAACTTCAGAGGGTCATTGAGAGATGGAAAGAGTTAATATATGCAAAGAACATTGAGTGTGGCACATGGCATGCTTTAGGTAAGCCTGGTAAGCTGTGGCTTTTACAGTCCTCGAGGCAATTAGTTACCTAAGCAATTATAATTAAGTGTAATGGGTGTCCGCATGGGGAAGCCCAGCGCCTAGCAGTGGGAGGGAATCCAGTTTAAGGCTTGATGAGAAAAGGTCTCCCTGTAGAAGCAGTGCCCACAGGAGGGCGTGTGGTTAGCCAGGTGAAGAAGGTGGCAATGCATGTTCCAGGCAGAGCGAATGGCAAAGGTGCAGAATCGTGGTGAGCTTTGGTGGACTGCAGCCAGAAATTCTGGATTGAGAGCCCCTTCGCATAAATGCTCTGATGCTTTTCCTTTGCTGTCTTGTGAGCGATGTTGGGTTCTTGGCTCTTGGCAGAAGTCCTGATTCTCAACAAGGGGCCCAGCCTTCCAGACCAGTGCTTGCTTTGCCC
>NW_011888804.1:5141044-5156854 GCF_000151845.1 Pteropus vampyrus
AATACTTTAGTGTTTATTTCCTGAAAAACAAGGACTGTCTTTTATATGATCGCTGTACAGCTATTAAAATTAAGGAGTTGATATCGATACAGACACGATATTATTATCTAGTCTACAAACTTTGTTTATATTTTACCAGTTGACAAATCGTCCCAATAATGTCCTTTGTAGCGAGAGAGAAAGGAGAAAGAGAAGGAAAGATGGAAAAAAGGAAAAAAAGACACCGAATCTCTCCGTGCATTTAATTGCCACGCTCGAGTCTCTGTGAACTGGAAAAGTCCCTTCGTTCCTGCTTCGTGTTTTGGGACTTTGACAGTTACTGTGTAGAATGTTCGTCAACTTGGATTTGTCACGTTAGATCCATGTCACGTGATGTCGACGGGCACACCACAGAAGTGATGCGGTATTTCTCTCAGTGCGTCATAGCGGGAGGCCCGTGACATCAGGATGTGTCCTATGATGGGCGGTGTCAGCTTTGATCATTTGGTTAAGGTGCTGTCTATTTTTCCCTCTGTACTTAGGAAGCACCTTATGGAGAAATACTCTGAAACTACGTGAAGGTCAGAGCAGGACCCTGAACCCAGCAGTCTGACTCTAATGCCCAATCTTCTGCTGCGTTTATCATTTCCCCCCGTGGCTGGCATGTGTTTGGGTTTGCTAGGTGCTGTGCGAAGTGAGTTATGTGCGTTATTCCTTTGAAACGCTCACAGTAATTTTCAGAACCCTGGATGTCTCATCTGTCACATTCCGCTCTTTGCCTCCATTATACAATACATTCAGGATCCAGATGAGTTATCACCTCTCGCCAAAAGAAATCTTAGAAAGGTGAGCTCCACTCCCATCTTCTCATCGTAGAGCCCAAACTGGAAGCTGAGCAGTTCTCACAGGATTCCCAAGGAGCAGATGTCCCTAGAAGTATTATCCAAACAAAACCCCTGCCAGAGACGTGAACTAATAGGGGGAAACTCCATGTGCGTGCGACTCAGAAAGGGCCTGGATCGGCTGCAGGAATGGCTTTTTATGAGATTGAATATTCCCCTCACTGGAGATGCATTACTATCGAATAATAAACAGCAGAGTCTATAGTGTTGATCTTTAAAGTAAATCCTATTGCTATTAGCTTATCTACTCAACTATCAAAACTAATAAAATAATAAACTTTAGGACACAGACACTTAGCTCAATTCAGTCCCTCCTTCTAACTGCATTTTCTCCTTCTATGACTGTTGGTTTTTCCAGCAATTTCCTGCTTATCGCTAAACTATCTGGAACATTTTCCTATGTTTAGATGACAGTTTTCAGTTGCCCTGGGATATTTTTATTCATTCTCTCTCTTTACCTCTCTCTTTCTCTCTTCCTCTCTCCCTCCCTCGCTCGCTTTTCCTTTAAATTAAACTTTATTGTCTCTACTTCAATCCGTGTTCAACTTCTGTAGCCTGTCATTCTAGCAAGCATGAATGCTTCATTATCAGGTTCACGATCACCTGCCTCTTGGGGTCCATTGTGAACTTGCTAAAGAAAAAAAAAAAACCTTTCCAAATTAACTGGAGGTTGGGGAGGGGAGACCCAATACTCATTCAGTCTTCATTTGGTCTGAGTCCTTGAAGGCCTGGCAATGTCTAGGTATAAGTTTGGGGCAGACCCAAAGAAAAGAAAAAGGAAAAAAAAAGAAAAACAACATACAGAGGGGTTGCTTCTGACGTGGAAGCAAACTCTGTGCAGAGCGAGGACGTAAGGCAACATGTACGTAGGAAAAGAATGGTTTCAAAATGTCCTCTCTCAGGAGATGGCCTTATTAGAGACCAACCTCTCATCGCTCCATAAGCTCACCAGATCGATAAGCTCTCCACCATGGAAGATCTCTCTCTCTCTGAACTGAGAACGAGAAAAAGTAGCTGGCTGTGTTTAAGGGACATGCTGTATGAAAAAAATATATACCCAAGGCCCACAGTGACACCCAGTATGGGGGGTGCTTGCACCCCAGGAGGACCTGCATCTGGGTCGTTTCGAAGACCACATTTACCCGCATCTCATACGCGCTTTGGGCCATGTGCTCATAGCCCTTACTGTATCAGTTCTCTCTCTTGCCTTTCCCCTCTTTGTCCCAGGGCATAGAGTTGGATTTTCTTATAACTATGGTGATTGGATCACCTCACTGTATTTAATCCCTTAACAGCCAGATCTTAGCCAGACACAGATTTTACAGCTTCATTTGATTGACCTTCTTCTGGCCTTGGTCTTTAGAGCATCTCTAAGAGAAAGGTAGACACGGGTGGGAGACGATTTTCGCGTCTTGGGGATCTTATATTCTATCTCCAGCCTTCTGAGTGAGCAGTGCTCTGCCAGTGGTCAGAAAAGCATAGTATCGAGTAACAATTGACTGGCTGAACGGTAATTTGACTCACGGCCAACAACCCGCAGGTCTTACACCTTCCTCCCTCTTAACTTTGTGGATTTGTATATGTCTGTGTCTGAATGAGGTGAGAAATATGTTATTCAGGAAAGAAGAAAGAAGTACTTAAGAAGATTTTTAATTTAGCATGAGCCCTTTTGTACTTTAAAAATGACTTTTCTCCACACCCTGCCCCCACCCGAGTATAAAAGGACCATAGATTCATTCCAGAAAATATGGAAAAAGTAGAGTATCGGTCAGGGGACGTGACTGTCCGGAAATGTGAGCCAACTCCGACTGGCTTGAGCGGAACTTCGTTTATTTGATGCGTAGTCTGGATCTCTCAGAATTGGCAGGACGTTTTCCAAACTAGGTGTAGAAAGTGGGAATGAATCGCGGAAGCTAGAGGAGGCGGGGGCATGGGTTACTATGGCTACAGTAACCCATTCACCTCGGTGAGAAGAAACAGGTCAGCACACCTCTGCTGCGGTAAATGACCCGGAACTGCATCGTTCACGAAGTGTTATGGGCTGAAATGTGTCCTCTAAAACTTGTATGTCAGGGGCGGCTCCACAGTGTAGTGGTTAGCATGTCTGCTTTATAAGCAGAAGGTCTTGGGTTTGCGCCCCAGGTGGAGCCACGGACATACCCCGGGTGCGCCAGCCCTGGGTGCGCACCACGAGCACATGGGAAGCGATGCCCCGCCTTCAGAGATCCAGTTCGTAAGGGGAGCTGGCAACATCCGTAGGTCAGGGGTGGAAGTGGCGGGAAGGGAGGGGGAGCGGGGCAGTGTGTGGAATCAAAGAGGGGAAAAATAAATAAATAAAAATAAATAAATGTGTATGTCTACGCCTTAACCCCCAATACCTTGGAAGACTATTGTATTTGGAGACAGGGCCTTTAAAGTGGTAATTTAGTCAAAATGAGGTCACCAGGGTGGGTCCTAATCCAATTTGACTGTTGTCCTTCTAAGAAAAGGAAATTTGGACACAGAGAAAAAGCTGTTTGAGGACACAGCGAGAAGGCAGCCATCTGCAAGGCAAGGAGAGAGAAACTGACCTTGCCAGCACCTTGATCTTGGACTCCAGCCTCCAGAAGTGTGAGACAATAGGCCCCCAGTGGGTAGTGTTTCTTTATGGTATCCCTAGCAAACAAATATGCTGAGGATCCAAAATCTTGGGAGGAGACCGACAATTGGCTAGACTGAGGTCACGTGACAGTTTCATGATTGGATCTCTTGACTTCTTAGTGAAAGATAGACAGCTGGATTACCCAGCCACCGATGCAGGGCACGGCAGAGATAATCCCTGAAAATAAAATTTGGATGTGAAGCAGACACTGTTGATGTCTGTGGCAGCCAGTCCCCTTGGTGGCCACTAGTAAGCCACGATCTTCAATCCTGGTGTCCACACCCTTGTGTTGTCCCCTCCCACATTGAATCAGACCTGGCCTGTGTGACCAATAGTTTATATGAGAGGAGACCGTATCTGGCTTCTGAGTCAGGCCATAAAAGGCATTGTGCTTGTTCCTTGGTCCCTGGCTTGCTCGCTCTGGAGCAGGTAGCCTTCTTCGTGTCATGAGAATACTCAAGCAGCATGTGGAGAGACCCCCATGGGGGGAAAATTGAGGTTTCCTGCCAATAGCCAGCAGCACCTGGCCAGCCATGTATGTGGCCCATGTAGGAGGTGGATCCTCCAGCCCCAGTCTGGCCTTCAGATGAGACCACCACCTCAGCCATCATCCTGCCTGCAGCCTCACGAGAGACTCCAAGCCAGAACCAGCCAGCTGAGTTGCTACCAATCTCTTGACCCACAAAAACTGTGAGACAAAATAAATGGTTATTATTGCTTTAAGAAGCTGAGTTTTAGAATAAGTTGTTAACTAGTTATAGGCTACTAAAACAATGTCCCACCATCTGGCTGTTGCTGGTGCTTTTACAATGCCCAGGGAGTTTTATCCTTCCCTATTTTCTTCCTCCTAGTATGGCCTGCCCAGTATTTGACTGGATCATGACTTCAAAGGCTCCTCTCCCTCATATCAAAGAGGGATGGACTCTGGGGTGCAATTTATACTCCAACACTCCCCACAGGAGGCAGCCGAGGCTACGCTGCATTTGAAAACACGTCTTTGCTGTTTTCCCCCTTCCCTGTCTTACTTCCCTCACTTTCGTACAGGTTGAGGACATGCCCTCAACAAGTGACTCGCACAGGAAGTGTCACCTCAGGTTCTGCCTCTAGGAAAACTGGCCTCAGACAAGAATGCATCCAGAAAGGATGTATGGAGGCTGAGCAGTCAGAAACATGATGTGACAAATACAATCCATCCCTTCCCGGCCCGACTTGAGTTTTTCCCTATATTTACACTTTAAAGTATGCTCTGAACATCCCCACCTTCCTGTACAAAGACAAATTTGCCTTCTTGCTGGAGGGAAATAATTCATACTTTGTCAGAGAACTCATTTAGCCAGAAGGGCGTGCTTCCCGGATCACGTTGAGTCTTCTATCTTTTTGTGACTCTTATTTCAATATCTCGTACCTACGAAATGGTAAGTTAACCATTACCATATACTCATGGGGTGAAAGGGAGAAGAAAGAGAAGCCGAGTTTTTAAGAAATATGTAAATATGTATCATACACACACGGACACAAAAACGCAAAACATAAACTGTTTTAGTAACTACTCAGAAGAGTGTAGCTAACGTTTATTACTCTTACACTACCCACTTCATAGTCCCTGGTTGAGGTCGTTTGACCCAAATCTTGATTTCTCAGGGGACTATAACCTTGCATTCTATGCGGCTCTTGGCAAATGACAAATGTAAGGAGGTATTAGTAGATAAATGGCACCCAAGGAAGACGGGCAGTGTAAGCAGTGGAATGACAATTCATGACTTGAATCCCAGCTCTCTAATTATATTTATTCAATGTATTAAAAAGTATTTAGTGAGTCCCTTCTACATGGCAGACACTGTCATAGGCACTGCAAATAGAATAACACTCGTGAGCAAAGTCCCACCTTTTTCTCCTCAGCTATGTGGCCACTGACAAGTTATTTCACTTCCCTAAGCCTTGCTTTCCTGGCCTATAAAATGGGACTATTAATACTTACCAGATGGGAGAAGTCCACTTGTTTGGTCACTAGAAAATGGGAATCACAATACGGGATCTCGCTGGGAGAATTAAATCAGGCCAATGAGGATAGGTCCATTCATTCAGCAAATAGCTATGGAGCATCTACTACATGCTAGTGACGGAACTGAGCCCCGGGAGCACATCCGTAAATGGGGCAAATGCAGTCGGCTCTTGAACAACGCAGGAGGTGGGGCACTGGCCCTCTGCACAGTTGAAAATTGGCGTTTAACTTTCGATTTTCCAAAAACTTAAGTAACAGCCTACTGGTGACCAGAAGCCTTACCAATAACATTAAACAATCGATTAACACATATTTTGTATATTTTATGTATTATAGACTGTATTCTTACAATACAGGAAGCTAGGGAAAAGAAAATGCTATTAAGAAAACTTTAAGGAAGAGAAAATACCTTTACCATATTTATTGGGGAAAAAAAAAAATCCGTGTATAAGCGGACCCGGCGTATCGTTCCTGACTGCTTGCAACCTACGCTGAGTGCAGTTAGATATTAAGCAAAAAAAAAAAAAAATTGCAATTGTGATTAGAGTTTCTAATAAATATTGAACCAGCTACAGCTACTGCTGTTATTCTTCCCTTATTACCGCCCTGCTGGTTCTCAGGAGCTTCCTCCTTGAATGTCTCCACGGTCTATAGAGCTTACGTTGTGATTCTTATTTCTTAACCGAGTCCTGAATGGCAGAATAACATGTCAGTGCTGGCGCTGCAAAGACAGGTAAGAGTTAAAAGTGAAAAGTTTCTCAAAAGAACAGCAACCAACGCGTCTGCTGCCATGTTGGCTGAGTCTTGCTGTCACTTTGCCATGACTTTAGGTTTATGGAAAAAAAAATAAGCCCTACAGAGAGGAAGAGAGGAAGTCATTTTTCCTACGGCACAGCTGAAAATCCCATCGCTCCATGGAATTTTCCCCCCCTCCTTTAACGTGTACAGTTTTTGGACGGGTTTTGATCTTCTGTTGGCTTTCTTTAGACATTTTATGGTAAGGTGAATTTATGGACACTGAAACAGAATATAAGTGACTGCGTACTAACTCTGCGGTTCTTCGATTTTAGTAGAGTGTGCCTAGCATAGTGACAAGGATACTAGCTGATCGACAGATGGGGACTGGACGAATTTTTGCCTGGAGACTTCAATTCAATCATAACCTTCTGGAAGTTCTGTTCTGTTGACTCATTTTGCTTGCAGAAGAAAAAGGTGTCAGTCAGCCTTCCTGCATCAGTGAATCTGATTCTGATCTGCCAGGGTGGGCGCGCATCAGGGTTCTTAAGAAATTAATGTTTGCTGGGCACCTGTTTGATGTAAGTCATTGAGTTGGTGTCCCACATGTCAGACCCTTGAGGCAGTTAAGAAACAAGGAGGTGAAGGCATCACGTCCATCGCCCCCTCCCATGAGAAGAGGTTATGAATGTATTCTACTTTGACCCCTAATTCATTTCCACGGGGATCATGATGACTGGTTGCTGCAGGTCTCTGGTTTCCGCTGAGATGTGTCTGTCTTCTTGTTGGCTAGCGTTTTTGTCATTAGCCTGATAAATGGACTCGATCTAACATTCTTCAACTCCAGACTAGATGGGATTCTCATAGCCATTCTGCTGACCCCATCATTACAACACCAAAAATGTCCAGTTGGACTTTACTAAGAAGACGGATTAAACGGGAAACATATTTCTTTCTCTCTGGTCAAGTAATTTTGGAGACTACGCTGAGGGAGTACAAAAGTTGTCTTCTAGATTGAAAACTAGCCCAGAAAGTAAATTTTGTGTGTGGGGAGGAAGGAGGGGGTATAATTGCTTTGCTAGAAGAAAGTTAAAAGTTACTAGTTTCCTACTAGTGTGTCTCGCATATCATAGTAACCTCGAGAACACTATCGGCAGATTTATTCAAATAGTTATTGAAGAAATGGAAAAAAAAATACCTGAAAAGAAAAAGAACAAATGATGATAGACGTGTAGTTGATACTTTACAAATATTGATGAATAAATAGAGAGAGGAATAAGTAAATAACATCATCGAAAGAGTGAAGGCGAGTAATTCCCAGGACGAAGTAAGGAACGACCGAGATGGAAGAGGTGAGAGACTTGACAGGAGTGTCTCCCTGTGAATAACGGTTCTCTCGATGGCCTTCCCGTAATTTTTAGGGTGCTCTCTCTGTACCCACCTGTATTCAATGCGACTCGTCCCTTCTGACCGCGATCGTCTAGACTACGGACGGCATCTAGCCCCAGGGCACCAATCAAAATATCTTCCTCAGGAAAGAGAGAAGCGGAGCTGATACTGAGATGCTCTTTGCCTGTGTTGAATAGACTGTAGGATGCTCATGTGGCTGCTGCAGGAAGCTGTGTTCCCCTCACCAAAGAGGTAAGGGGTAAGGAAAAGATGATCTTCTGTGAGGCAGAAGAAAAAGATGCAGAGAGAGAGAGAGAGAGAGAGAGAGAGAGACAGAGAGAGACAGAGACAGAGAGGGAGAGACAGAGAGAGAGAGACAGACAGAGAGACAGAGAGAGACAGAGGCAGAGAGACAGAAAAATAGAGAGAGAGAGAGAGAACCAGAAAAGAGAAATGGAGAACAGTAGATTCTGGATTCCTGAAATTCTTCTAGTCCCTGGTTATAACCCTGAATTTTCATAATTACCCCAACACTTTCCAACAAGTTAACACAAATCAATTTATGCCCTTACACCCCAAACGATCTTAACGCAGATGCCCAGTGATGAGATGCTCCAGACCTCACAGCCTTCGTCTGTGCAGGGACCAGAACTGGATCTCTCAGCGCCCCTGCTACTGCTCCCAGTTCCCCGCCTACTTCTTCATCCCTTGAGATTTAAAGATGGAAAAAAAAAAGAAAAGAAAAGAAGAAGGAGAAAGACAAATGAAACACCTCTACCCTCATCACTTGAAGCTGGTTGGGATCCGAGGGGGTTGTTATTTGATTTGGTTTCCTTTCAGGGCTGAGGTTTGTCTTCCCTGCTTTTAGCAAGGGTTTCAGTTGCTTTATCTTGGCTCCCGGTCGCTCTAGCGGACTGAAGAGCGTCCAGGGCAGGGCTGTGGTATTTGCGTTGGCCGTGCGAGCTGCTGGGGTCCTAGCGGGGCCTGACCTCAGCCTTCGGTGCACCAGGAGTTCCCTTCTCTCTGGGCTTCCTCGTCCCAGGGATGAGGACCAAATGCGCCCACAGTGGAGTGTCGGTCAGACCTGATTGGAGTCTCCCAGAACCGTTTTGTTTCGTAGGGTTCCCGCTAGGGATCATGGGAAATAAATGGGTCTTCTCTCCTGTCTTCTGTCCAGCGAGAGAGGCTGGTGGTTTTGGCTGCCTCCGTGGAAAAACAAATACCCTTCCACAAATAAGTTCTTCTCACAGCCTTGAATTAGTGTTGGCAAAAACACCTCTGAGTGGGGATTCCGCAAAAGCGCAAGAGAAACCACACCTTAGAAGAGAGAGGGCATCGAAGAGGTGAGATGGATGGGTTGGGTGGAGCGGATTGGGGGCCACAGGGGCAGTGAGCGTCCCTCAGTGGAAGTGTTGTCGACACCGAGAGCTCAGAGGGCACGGAGGGACAAGGTGTCCTGGCACCTTTCTCCGGACCAGCGTCCTAGGGGTCGGCCGTGGCATCTGGGAATCCCAGCAGCCAGCGAACGCAGGGCCGGCTGCCTTGGGGTAAAGCACCACTGGAACGAAAAGAAGAGGAAATGAGCTTGCTTTGCAAACGAACTCGCCGACCGTGGAAACCGCACATCGGGGGAAGTTTAAAGTCATGGGACTCTGGTGGAAATTCTCCCTTCGGCCCCAAACGCACCTCTTTCTCAGCATCACTAAAAACGTCACTTCATCTCAGCATTACTTTCACCCTTGGCCACCCTGTCCCCCTTGGCTGGTCTTTTCCTCCTCTTGCCCTTACCCGTCAGCTGGGCCCGCCAGTCCGAAGGCTGGGGCATGACATATTTTGCACCGTGCGTAAACACCACTTACCATTAAGCGCTCCATGTAATGAGAAACAGAGCCACGGGAGGGGAAGCTTCAAAGAGGTTAACGGAAGGAAGTGCCTGGAACGAAATCCGACTTGATGTCCCAATTAATACGTCCCCTAATTCTATTTCCTGCCCTTGCGGGCTAGCAGCCGCCTCCCTCTAATTTCTGTGGGAGATGGAGACTCGGCTGATGGGGAGGAAGGAACCTGGAAATGGGGTGGCTTCACGGATGACTTGATATGCAGGCGATGGGCATATTAGGACAAATTAGAGAATTAAGGAGGAGGAAAAAAAAGAGACGACAGGCAGAGGAAATGTCATCCCAAGTAATAGTATTAATGGAGACTGGGGCTCTGTAGAAGGCGGCCACAGAAATTGAGAGCTAAAAGCGCCAGCCAAAGAGTCTTTTATTTCAGCCTGGGAGAGAGGAGCTGTTGCCAGGCTCTGTTCTCACTGTGCTAGGTAGAACCTTGGGATAAAACCGGTCGTGGGTTTTTGTTTTTTGTTTTTTTGTCTTTTTTTTGGTGGGGGGGAAGGGGGCGGAGAATAAAGGGCAGTTCCAAGTCTTGGCCAAAAGCTGTTGAACCTAGATGAAGGCTTTGGATGGAAATGAAACGAAATATGAGGACTTTTGCCCAGGAAGAGTCAAGTTAGGGCAAGCGGTGGGCTCTGAACGCGTTAAAAACGCTTCGAGATAATTACATAATCAGCGTGAAGTCCTGCCCTTCAATCACGCTTTTCAGTTAAGCTTTGCCGGCTCCTCATCTTCCCTGATAAACGTAGATGCACGCGAAGGATAGAGCACGCCGTGCCTGATACCCTGGAATGAAGACTTTCTCAGACGTATCGGACACCCCACCGAGTGGTGACCTGAAGACCCTCATCATTTCGCCAGGACAATCCGAGCCATCTCTGGATCGGTTTCCCTGACTCCGGGCTCTCCAGCACCCAGTCTGTTCTCAGCCCATCTTGTACACACCTGCCTAGTGATCTTTCTTAAATCCAGAGCCCATGTCATCACCCTCCCCTCCCCTTTAGTATCTGGTGGGGGTCCCGATGCCCGTGTGATCAATTCTGACCACCTGGGCATGGCACGTGTGGCCTCTCATGTCTGAGCGGGCTTTCTCTGGGGCCTTGTCATTCTCCTCTTAGGCCCCCACCCAACGCCACTGTGTTCTTTTTCCTAGCTTTACCCTTGCGGTGCCTTCCTCCTGTTTTCCCCTCCCCCCTCTCCTTTGCTCTTTGTTTATCCACCAAGTCTAAGTTTACATGGCTCCTCCTCGCTGAAGTCTTTTGAGGCATCGAAGTCACCTGTCTGTGCTCCCGTGGCCTCTTTTCAACCCTCTGCGTCATCACATGTCCTGCTGTATTGTCATAATTTGCTTTTGCACCTGCTTTTCCTAAGAGGATGTCTTCCAGGAGACACACAGTGGACAGGACCAACAGTCTAAGTTTTCTTTACAGTGTCTGACAAAATATCGGGGCTCGGCAAATGGGGAAGGAGAGAGAGAGAAGGAGAAAAGAAAGGAGAAAGCAAGAAATAGAAGAAAGTGGACGCAGAAAGAACGGGAAACATCTCGAGCCGTGGTGTCCGTGGAATCATTTTATCATTATGTAACAAAGACGTGGTTGGACATAATGATCAAGTTACGTTCTCTTTAGAACTTGTCCAGTGTAGGCAACTTGGCTACACTGTGCAGCTGGTGCTTAAGAGCCTGTGCTCTGGAGACCTGAATTCAAATCCGTTTGCAATCACTCGGTTATTTGGGAGGGCTCCCCTTCTCGGTTTCCTCATCACCCAAATGGGCAAAAGGTGGTCACAAGCCTCCAACAAGGCAGAGTACGTAAAGCGCTTTGCCCACTGCCTGGTGTGTAGTAAGTGATCAGTAAAATCTAATATGCGTGAGAGTCGAGCCTGGGAAATCTGCCATCCTTTCAGACCCTCTGTGGCTCTCTTTCCCTCCTCTGACTGGCCTTTTCTTCCCAGGCCCTGCCCCAAATCCTGAATTGTTCCCTCTCTTTGCTGCCAGGATACACAAGCCGGGGAATGGCCCCAGCATTTGTGCCAACAGCTACTGGCATCTTGGTTACTGGGAAACAGTATCTCCGCTGTGGCTTGGTTCCTTAAAGGATCAATGCCTGCCACAAACATACCCAAACGAAAACCTCCTGGTTACGTCATTTCTTGGGAGGAGAGGCAACGGCAAAAATTTGCAGGTATGAGATTCAATGCCTTAGTTCCTTCTCCGTGGTTTATCAGCCCCTGACCAGACAGCACCTGTTGGTATAAATACTGATTCAGTGGCCAGAGAAATCCAGGTTGGAAATTCTTCTCGGGAGATCATTGAACGATTCCCGAAAGGAGAGTGACCTTGAGGTCCGCGGAGGATGGCTTCAGAGTTGGCCGAGAGTTTGTCAAAGTCATTCTCCAGAGGGCTGAACTGGGCGTTGATGGCACTGAGAACTTGTTTCAGACAAAGCCTTTCCACCTGTAGAGTCTGCAGATGTGTCTGAGACCCATAAGTTTTACGATCGACAAACTTTCACCAGGGACTAGAGAGTCTTCCTTTTCTTGAAACATCATGACTTTTGCAGAATTCTTCCTTCTTCTTATCTTCAACTTCTAACCTGTGGCAAAGCCGCTTCATATTCGTTATTGAGTTTGAGAAGAGGGGGTCATTGTCTCTATTTGATCGATGAAAAAGAGGCACAGAATGGTTAAGGCCAAGTGTCGTGGATCCACAATGTGTCACTCGGATCCATTTCCGGACTGAAAGTCTTATTTCTCTGAGCTCCTTGAAGTTTTGCCAGCTGAATGCCTTTCACTCCCAGCCCTCTCTGGGTTTTGCACCCAGCTGACAAGATCCACCTTGTTCGAGATTATGACCTCTTTAAAGAGCAGCTTTAAAACACAGGCGATGAGGGTATTAAAGGCCTAGTCCCTCGGCCCCATCTTCAGAACTCTCACGCTGTCAGCCGAGGCCTTCGCTGAGGCTCCATCAGAACTCACCTCAGCCCTCCACCCAACCCCGATTTCTCTCCTTCCCTTCTATTCTCAGTAAATGTCCTGCACGTTAATCTTCATTTCAGCATCTGCTTCCTAGGGAACCTGCAGCTCCAAGGCCACACAGGGTAGAAGAGGTCAAGGTTAGGCCGAAACCCAAGTGTCCAGACTCCTGCTCAGTCAGGACATCCTTGGTCGATTTCTACATCCTTACGAGGTGCCAGGTGCTGAGCCAGGAGCAGGGGATGACATGATGAACGAGGTTCACAGGACCCCTTCCTTCATGGCGCCACATCCAGAAGGACAACAGACGCTGAATTTAGTTATCTATGAGCGTGATGAGTTTTAAGAAGGAGAGGTACCAGATGTTTGGGAAGTCAATAACACATCCATCTAGAGGATCGCGTGAGGCTTCCTGGAGACAGAAATGGTTGAATTAGGACCGAAGGATGATGAGGACATGTCAGCCAGGCAAAGAACAACTTGTTCAAAAGTCTATATAGTGGAGGAGGCATGGCATCATAGTGGAGCTCGCAGGACTTGGGGGGCAGATGGGGAGCATGGAGTGAAAGGAGCCTGGAGTCCATGCTAGCTTGGACCACCTGGATGATTAGGAAGGTTCTGGACTCTCTGTGGCATGTAGCCTCCAAAGGCGCCCGCCACTGAGGACGTCGCCTTCGAACGCACCTGCTGTTCCATCCACACTCTGAATCCAGCTTGGGCTTGGGACTGGCCTTGATTGATAGAACATAGCGTAAGCGTCACTCTGTCAGTCTTGACTTTAGGCCTTAAGAGGCCTGGTGGTTTCCAGTTTCAGTCTGGAAGCCTGTCATCGGGGCTGTAAAGAAACTCTGTGGAATGACGAGGTACCCTGCAGAGGGAGCAGCCACAGAGAGAAGCACTGAGGTGCCAGACGTGGGAAGACATCTTTCTGGAATTTCCAGCTCAGTCTGACCGCCAGGTGAATGCAGTGAGTGAACCCAGCCAACACCACGTGGTATGGGAGAACCATCCGCCTGGATTCTTGACCCACAGAATTGTGAGAAATAAGAACTCATTGTCGTTTTCAGACCTGAGGTTTCGACTTGGTTTGTTACACGGCAGTAGCTAACTGAAACGTTCTCCCTTAGGAAAAAAATCCGAGATACACATCTGTCCCCCACAGTTACTGAGTGCCAACAATGTGCCAGGTTTCGTGGTATGAATTTTTACACAGGCATACCGTGGGCATACTACAGGCTTGGTTCCAGATCACAGCCATAAGTGAGTCATAATCTTTTTGCTGGTGGAGAGACTTGCCTTTAATTTGTAAAAACAAACAAACAAACAAACAAACCCCCCAAAAACCAAAAAACCAGAAAACAAAAACCTCACAGCGTCTGTGAAGAACAATAAAATGAGATGCGTCATTTTATTGTACCATCTTTCATTTAAACCTCACCGATGTTCCGATGAAGTAAACATTTATGGTCATTTCACTGATGAGAATAAGAGTGAATGATGTGGCCAGTTTGCATAGCTTGTAAATTGGGGGATCATGGACTTGAACCCACCCAGAGGCCTCCTGATGCCCATACTCTCCATCACTATATTGACTGTTCTTACATGGGCATGGGCTCAACAAAACACGCTTAAAAGCCCGAAGCTATAGAAAAAGTCATCTGTCGCTGGCAGGCAGCACCAAGCTAAGACTCACATTTTTCACACAGTAATCCCCGCATCTCAGACATGTTCACAAATGTTTGTAGTCTCCCCAGATAGCTGCCTCTTTGGTCGGCAGATTTGTCTCACAGAAGTCAGGATAAGGAGAGATAGACCCCAAACGGTAACTCGGACACCTAGCTGCACCTTGCCAGCTGACCTTGGGTCATGACTTCCCTACCCTGGACTTCTGTTTCTCCACCTGTGAAATGAGGACAGAGTTTTTCGAGCACTTCCTGATTTGTCGTATTGGCAAATGACCAAACCTATCCATTATATACTTGTTTTGTAAGTCTTCTCACATTCGTAACTTAAATATGTGCCTTGTTTGAAGCTTTGTCATCTGTTAACCCGAGGATTTAATATAACGGTTGTAGATTTTTGGAATACACCTGAAAATGAATATGTAATTTTCGAAAGTGCTCATCTCCTACCACCTGTAATCATTTTGTGAGCTGCCGTGGTGTGGGTGCCAGGTTGGAGGCCTGGGGGCGGGGGAGGTGGTCATACTGATCTTAACAAAGGTTAGGGAGGGGACCTCAGGCTGGTCCCCCTAGATAGTTCAACTCTCACCTCACAAACAAAGGTGCTTTCCAATACCACCTCTCTCCCCGGTCCCACATTCTCCTGGGTCGGAGGGAAGCCGGGGGATTCTCTTGCCATCACACCAGCTCATTATGGGATGGGAGGGTTCCTGGCAGAGTGAAAGTAGGCTTGGGAGGGAGGCAATAGGCAGGGAGGAAGAAACGAGAGGAGAAGAGAGAGTTTAGTCCCTCTAACTGGCCTTTAGGAAGTTTCTCTTAATCTCTCCTTCTAGAGCAGTGTGACGTTTTAAGTGTTCCTGGTCTGAGGCTTGGCTGCTCAGAGATGGTGAATGCCCAGCTCGAGATCAGTCGGCCGTGAACAGTGAGAGGACGAGGCTGCTGGGGGGGGCTGTGTTTCATTTCCCCGACTTCTGGCCGGGGTACTGGCATGTCGCCTTGGGTCTCAGAGCCAGCTACACAGAGTCGAGAGAGAGCGCTGGACTGAGAGAGAATATTAATGCCTAATCGTCATCGTCATCATAATTATAGCAAAAACCGCCGTGTCACTCTGGACGTGGCTTAACTCGCCTGACTGAGCCCCACAACCTTGGGAGACAGGTCCACTCTTCTCCCCATTTTATAGATGAGGAAACTAAGGTTGGAAGAGATTAAGTCACCAGCTCAAGATTTTACACCTGGCGAGTGGCCGTAAGATGTGACATGCATGGGTCCCTTCCTCTCTCTGGACCTCGAAGGTCCGTTCTGTAAATTGTGGGTGTCAGACCAGACTGATGGTAGTTTAGGGATTTTATTTTAGTTTTTAATTGTGGACTCTTTCTTCAGATGAAGCCAGTTAGAAAGGCTGATATGTCAACAAGAGGTAAGCAGGATTGTTGTTTTGACGCAGAATGCAGGGGATGGATGCCAATGGAGCTAACCCTTTCTTCTCTGAGCCACCGCCTGGTGACTTCCAGGATCCTAGAACCAGAAGGATAAGAGCTTCTTTCCAGATGTTGTCTTAAGTTTCTGAAAATCTAGTCCCTAGAGACTTCAGAGGCTCTGTAGATGGCTTAAG
>NW_011888804.1:5156904-5160370 GCF_000151845.1 Pteropus vampyrus
ATTATAGCAAAAACCGCCGTGTCACTCTGGACGTGGCTTAACTCGCCTGACTGAGCCCCACAACCTTGGGAGACAGGTCCACTCTTCTCCCCATTTTATAGATGAGGAAACTAAGGTTGGAAGAGATTAAGTCACCAGCTCAAGATTTTACACCTGGCGAGTGGCCGTAAGATGTGACATGCCATGGGTCCCTTCCTCTCTCTGGACCTCGAAGGTCCGTTCTGTAAATTGTGGGTGTCAGACCAGACTGATGGTAGTTTAGGGATTTTATTTTAGTTTTTAATTGTGGACTCTTTCTTCAGATGAAGCCAGTTAGAAAGGCTGATATGTCAACAAGAGGTAAGCAGGATTGTTGTTTTGACGCAGAATGCAGGGGATGGATGCCAATGGAGCTAACCCTTTCTTCTCTGAGCCACCGCCTGGTGACTTCCGGGATCCTAGAACCAGAAGGATAAGAGCTTCTTTCCAGATGTTGTCTTAAGTTTCTGAAAATCTAGTCCCTAGAGACTTCAGAGGCTCTGTAGATGGCTTAAGCTGTAGTCCTTGGTGCTGCACGTTAGCCAATGTCCTTGACTGCAGACTTATTCCACCATTCAGTCCTCTAATATTTTGGGTCCCCGTGCGTGTACCCAGCCTGATGTTGAGTATATGGGATAGAAGGAGACAAGAGATGCTCTTTTCACCGTTTCAGATTTTGTATCTTTCGGGGGAGAAAGGAGTGGGGAGATGGCGACAAGTTCATGGGCAATCACAATGCTCAGTGATAAGCATTTTAACAGGAATGAGCATGGAGCACTGGAAAGGGGGCTTTCAGTTCAGACTGGGAGGTTAGGGGCGCTGTCTGGCAGGAAGATAGGGGAGCAAAGGCGGATGGGTTACGTGGGGCGAGGAAGGGATTTCAGGCGGGGGAGAGCCTTGTGCAATGCAAGCCTACAGAAGGAAGAAGCATCGAGCATCCTTCGCTCTGTGAGGTGACTGGGGCCGCAGACAGGAGAGAGGGGCTGGCCGCTGACAGCATCTCTTTTATGCCCCTTCCACGCTTCATCTGCTCGTCTGGGGCACAGCGAGGAGTACAGGGTGGGAGGTCGATGTTTGGCAATTCCTTGGCTCTTGGTTGAATACATTGCAGGAACCCACGAATAACTACCTTTTCCAAGAGGCTCAGCTCTCGCCTTGTTAATAAAAACAAGAAACCGGAAACTGCTACCCACACTCGCGGCAACCTGGACATTCTCAGATGGAGGAAATAAGAAGGAGAGGCGGGAAAGCGTGGCATGTTTCACTGCTATGAAACTGCTACGTTTCATTGCCTTTTGGGGGAGGAAGCTGGCCCAAGCCCCTCAAACCTGCTCCCGCCCACGTCTCTGCCCCGGGTGTCAGATTCTTTCCGCTGCCTCTGCGACTCACCAGCTCACAAGGTGGTTTTCTTGGATTCCTCTCTCCAGTGACACATCATTACTGAAAAATTGGTCTGGAGGCTCAGAGCGGGAAACCACAAGGGTATGAGAAAGTGGTCCCCCAAAGTATGCCTCGTAAAAACCCAGGCCTGCAGTTTGAGCCTAGAGCCCTGAGGGTCTGACCAGGTACCCATGGAGACACGACACCAGAGTGGTCCGTTCAGACTCAGGCTTGGGTATCGGAGGGAGCCGGCTTGCCCTGGACTCCCTCTGGATGGCCAGCGACCAGCTAGGAGAGGTGAAAATGTCCCATATGGGTGTCGTCTGATGTTCATATTATCATACCTGTTGTCTTTTGGTTCATGTGTGCTTAGAATTTCTTCTTTCCAGTCTTTAATTTTCAAATCTTCTATGAATGTGTGCGCGCTTCGGAAAAAAAGCACACAACTGATTCAAAAAATAATAGTCTATCTTTTAGCTGAAGAGTTTAATCTCATTAGCATGGATGTGATTACGTATTAGTTTAGACTTTATCTTCTAAGACTTCTGATTTTTATATATATATATTTTTTGTCTTTGCTTCTTTCTCCTATTTCTTTTCTTTTTTGGTATTAGATTAATAGGGGTTTCTTTAGTTCCTCCCCCGCCACCCCATTTCCCTTCACCTAGTTTAGAAGTGATATGTTCTATTTCTATTCTTTAAACGTGTACATTAAACGTGTACTCGCTATTCATATGATTAATCACCGTAATCAATACAATAATTCATCGAGCTTCCTCCTAAGCAAAATGAAGCCCTCAGAATAATTAACCTCCAATCTTGTCTTCTTCCCAGCATTTATATTATTATTTTTTTTCCAGCATTTATATTATTCTTGTACAAACCAGGTTAGAGTCCCAGCCCTAGCCCTTTCTGTCTCTGTTACCTTGTAAGTAACTTCACCTCCCTGATTCTTAGATTATTCAGCTAAAAAAAAAAAGTGGAAGTCAGATCTTCCCCAAAGGGTTGTTGGATGGTCAGATTTGGATCTGCTCTTTCTTTGATAATCAGTGTCTACTTGGACCTCACTCTGTGTCGAGGGGATGGAGTCTGAGGAGCGCATCGAAAGCTGACTGCCCACGTGGGTAGGCGTCCGCCTTCTCTCTCTGCTGCCATTCTGTTTTCCCTGCCTCTCTATCCCCTTCCTCTGTCTTGGACTCTGCTTCCCACTGCCTGGTTCCTTCCTCTTTTTCCTCCTCCTCCGATGCAGCCAGGATTTCTGCCTCACGCCCTCTGTCTGTCTCCCCGCATCTTTGTTTATCTCGGTGTGCGTTTCTGTCCCTTGTCTCTGTCTCCGTCGGGGACTGGGACTCCTCTTCTCCCTCCGTCTGCCATCTCGCCCCAGCTCCGTCCACCTCTCTGACTCTCCCGCCTCCTCTTTGAATCCCGCGCAGACTCTTCCTCTGTCCGCCTCCGTTCCTTTCCCCTCGTCTGTCTCTGCAGCCACGACTGTTTCTACCATTTTCTCTCCGTCCAGCATCTTTCTCTTTATTGCCCGGGCCTCTGCTCCCCACCCAGCTTTTGGTCTCTGATCTTCCTGTTCCATGTCTCTGCCTCCTGCCCCGTGTCACCCCCTCCACCTCTGTCTCTCTCCTACTCTCTGTCTCACCGTATGCTCTTCACACATCAGACCCGGCCCCAGCCCGGGGTCTCTGGGCTCCAGGAAGCCGGCCAGAGACTGTGCAGGCTGCGCCATACCCCAGGAACTTGGCCAGCAATCATTTCATTAAGCAGGAATGGCGTTTCCATTACCAGATAGCAGGTCTGTTTCTTCCCCACCCGGGGCCCCTCCCCGCCACAAAGCCCCCTCGCCACTTCCTGCTCGCAGCAGCCACACAAGACCTCATTCTAATCCTCTGACTTGTCTGTTTAGTGTCTTTAGAGAGGGGAATGGAGCAGAAAAGTAGCTTGTCTTTTACTTTTATTTGCCCTGTTTTTCCTTCCTCCAGATATCCCCCTGGGGCACCGGCCTAGAACACAGCAACAAATATTTACTAATTCCATTAACAGAGGAGGGATTTTTTTTTTT
>NW_011888804.1:5162305-5164729 GCF_000151845.1 Pteropus vampyrus
CGCGCACACTCCATTTATTTGGATGAGGACATTCCGAGTCTTGGCTGTTTCTGCAGGTTCTGCGTTCATACACCTCATCTAGTTGACATTCCTCTGCTGGGTCCACTTGGAAATCCTTGCAGGTGACAACATGTTTCTGGCTTCCTCTGAACAGAATGAGTGTAAGGGACACATCCCTCCTTGGGGAAAGAAGAGAGACTGTGAGCAGAGAGAGGTTCTGAGCCTAAGGGTGCCAGGTTATTTCTCTCTATTTCGGAAGTCCCTAGGCATTGGAAGACAATTGGATGAACCCAATTATTTGGCTTCCCCCCCCGCCCCAAACAACCAGTTGTTGGAAACCATCAAAGACCCTGACACCGAGACCACACGAGTGACCTGCCTCAGATTGTTAGCTGTTGAGCATCTTCACTCACGGTACGGTTGTATTCTGTATTCCTGGAGAGTCCCTTTTAAGAAAAACTATGTGAACTATGATGTGAACTATGAGCCCCCGCCCCACCACCCCAGCCATGAAGTAAGTGCCCACATGCCACATTTTTCTTATAATTTCTCAGAGTTTACGTACTGTCTGAAGCTCTTTTCTGAGCTCTAGTTTGAGATTCCCCAGTTCGCTAATCGGCATAGAAGCATCGCTGGATATTCGCTTGGGTGATTCTCTCCACTCGCAGATGGGGAAACTGAGACTCAACACCCAAGAGTGGAAGGACTCAGAAGTCCTGGGGGTGGGTAGGGCCAGAGCTGGGGTTCAGATGCTCTGCCTTCTCAGACTGGCCAGTGTCCTTTTCTACTGTGTCCCCTCTCCCCCGAAAGCTCGAGGCACTTCTGAAAAGACCCAGACGTGCTTGGGAGAATCACTCATTTGGAACTCCAAGTGGTAGGGACTGAGGTGCCCTTTCCCCGACTCCGAGGTTCAAATCCAAGCTCCTCCAGTTATGGGTCCCGGCACCATGGGTAAGTGACCTAAGCTCTCTGTACCTCGGTTTTCCCCCCAGTAAAATGGGAAGATATTAGCACGTCCTGTTCTACTTCATAGCGTGGTAGCGAAGATGAAAATAGAATCCAGGTAACGTTTTGAAATACTGCCCGGCGTACAGTACGCGTTCGATGAAGAGTTATTACTGGCAACACCGATATTGTGATTATTACTAGATATAGAGGAAAAACCTCCCTCTTGGTGTAGTACAGACCCCATCGGTGCGACCCCAACCCTGACTCTGAGCCAGAAGACATTCTACTCCTGACAGAAACTGGTTTTGCTGTTGGGGTGGTGGAACCGAGAGCTGCTCAGAGCATAAGTGGCTTGATTCTCTGATGTTTAGGCAGAGCAACTATCATGTAGAGGAATGAAGGGACTTTTCTGAAAATCCCAGAGGCACAGGCAGGTCTCCAGAGCCTTCGGTCTCACCATCCTCCTCCTGCTTCAGGCACATCCCCTCTTCAAGTCGTAATTCTGAAGAGCAGATCTTGGTTCCCTTGACACCGAAAGGGTTAACTCTGAACCCTGCAGCTGGCTGCAGCTGTAGGATCTGAGCATCCTACACTCTGATTTTCATTTGCAAAACAAACAAACAAGAGGCTCCCTAATAACTCCCAGGCCTCCTTCCTTGTGGCTAAGATGTGGATCTTGAAGAAGCAGGCCTTCCAAAGATCCCTAATTGCTGTGTGGTTGTTGGACAACTAAAGACTGTTTCGTGGCTGGCAAAAGCTTTGCGTGTCCACTCATTCAGTCATCCATCAAAGGCCCACTTCAAGCCTTCAGCAGTAGATACAGACACCAACACCCTCCCCACCCTCAAGAAGTGGACACTATTCTTAAAGCATTCCCAGAGCTACTCCAATGGAGAGGTCAGCACGACTATTCTCCAAAGAGCAATAGGGCCGTGGAATAGTCAGTGAAGAAAGGCCAGTCCAAGAGGAATACAGAAATCTGGCACGATGGTGCCCCGGTTCTCTAGGTTGACACTCTGATTTGTCACCTGGCTCAAAACCACGCTAACATATCAGATTGGCCTTCCTTCTCTTTCGTGCCTCCTTGTCCCAGATCCAGACAAAGCGAAATCATTCAATTCTTCTCTCTCCTTTTTTTTTTTTTCAACCAAAGCTTTATCTTTCCCAATAGATACTTTCTTTTGTAATCAAGTTCAATTTGATGAAGACCCTACTCGTGTTAGTTGAGTCTTATGGGAAGCAATTGTAAGGTGGAGTGAGAGATGCAGGAGAGGTGTGGGGGCAACGCCTGAAAAAGATTCAGGGGGAAAGAAGCAAGATTAGGAAGGAAGAGCCTCAGACCACAATAACGAAAGCCTCAGTTAACTGAGTGGCGCAGTCCAGAGCAGAAATCATCCATCAGAGGAGGCCTGCACCGGGCAGAAATGGCCAGGCCCTGCTCAGGATTTGAATAGGGGCTTCCCAGGAAGAATGAAG
>NW_011888804.1:5166634-5170189 GCF_000151845.1 Pteropus vampyrus
ACATTCCACCAATTTCGCTCTGGATAATCAGTCTCTCACACACATTTCTACCTTTGTCCATATTGTCTTCCTTGCCTTAAATTCTCTTCTCTCTCTCCATCTGTCCCTTATCTTTCCCACTCCTACGGATGCTCAGAACTGAACTCAGACCTCCTTTTCTTCCAATAGACTTTCCTGTAGCTAATCTCCCATGTCCGGTTCAAAGCTCTTCCCACTTAGCCTTCTATTTACTCATATGGCAGCATCTTTTACACCTAACACACCATACTGTAATGAACTCATACAGAGGGTTCGATTTCATATGCTATGATTCAGACATGCCCAGAAGAATTTCATAAATAAAATACAGCTTTCTTCATTTTCTAGAAGAGATTTCATTTCGCCCTTGAGTCTCCATTTCCATTAATGGCAGAAAAAATTAAATTTCCCAATTAGTGGTAAGGATTTCTTTAGTGAATATTCAGCCGATTCAGAATTCAAACTCCTAGCAAGGGCTATGTCTCCATCCTTAAGATGTCTCTGCTTCTCTGCCTCATTTCCACGGCAGTCTCTGGATGCAGAGAAAGCCAAAGTGCCCTCAAGGTGACAGGGTGACCGGCTTCCATTGAGTCTTTGCTCTGCTGTGGAGTGGCTGGCCTCGCCTGTCCCTTGGTGCCATACTGCCTTGCAGTCCGTGACCCTTGTCATTGCCCACTGCTGATTCTAGGCCCTTTCTGATTTTCCAGCCTCTGAGCACTTCTCACTGGGACACGGGGGAATTTCCAGATTCCTATACTCAGACCCTGAGGAACCAAAGTCCCATCTCCAGTGATGCACCCAGCATGTGCATGCTCCAAGTGACTGCTGGTGTCCATCCCAGTGGACTGGAGCCACAGTTCCAGATGTGGTTAGATTTCCTCAAACCCCTCTAGATGTTTCTATCACCCTTGACTCCTGCAGGCTGTGGAGTGCTGCTGGGGGTGGACCAAAGACTCTTCATTCCTGACCACTCAGCACTGGATGAACTTTTTCCTTCCTCTTCTTATTGAACAAGAAGTCCCTTTATATCATATTCTTCTTTACTCTTTCTTGATTGAGTTTTTTATTCTAGGTGGCAGCCATCTACCCATGCTCTGGGGCAACTGCTCTGAGGCTTTGGCTTAACAGCAGAAGGAATGTAGCAGAATTAAGAGAGAGAGGGGCAGGGAGAGAGGGAGAGAGGGAGAAGGAAAGGGAGAGGGAGAGAGGAGAGAACAGCAAATACACACACAGGTGTTTTCCTCGTTGCACTGGTCTCTCTCTTTGTCACCCACTGTGACTTCTTGAGAACAGGGACTGTTTCTGACTCATTCCTGCCACCCCAGGGCCTTGAATGGGGCTGACATAAAGGAATGCTTGTGGAATGTTTCTTGAAGGAAACCCTGATTTCCCAGATGCTGCCCTTGACTTCCTGAGACCTCAGTGCCCAACACGAGATGCTCTGTCATGATAGTTGGCGTCATGTTCCACTGGGGGAAAAACGAAGGGATATAATGATATAGGTACTAGATTTTGAACATCATATATATAGATGATGATAGATAGATAGATAGATAGATAGATAGATAGATAGATATCAGATATAGTACCAGCCACTTTAATTGGATTGTCTATAATTTCATGCAACCCTATAGGTTAGGCTTAATAATTCTCCTCTTGCAGATGCAAAAAAGGATGTTCAGAAAGGCTGAATCTCTTATCTGAATTTACTTTGCCACTATGTGAAAGAGCCAGGATTTGAACCCCGGAACCTGTGGCTCCAAAGCTCAGGGCCTTTCACGAGGCCACTCTGGATGGGAGAAGTGCACATGCGACTCTTCCTTTAAAACTGAGGTGGTCTTGGAATTTAACCCTTACCATCCCACATGTTGGGAGGACAGACCTTGGAGCCACAGTTTAGAGTTTGGGGTTCATTGTGCCAAATCTCTGTTATATGGGACACACCATATGGAACCGAGAATTCATCACAGCCTTTGGCAGGCAGCCTGGCCTGGAAATCACCCAGAAGGCTACATTTTGATCAGGAAGCTTGCAGCTGTTTTTCAAAGCCATTATTGGAATTTTATATTTTATTTTATTTTTAGTAAACCTGCATGTCCCTCGTTCTTTCAGCCAGTCTTCTCATTTCCTTGGTGTTCTGGGCTGTCGCGGTAGGTACACGGCCCATGCTCTGAGACAGATTGGGGACACTGGAGAGGGTAGGACACCTCGTTGGCTCAAACGAGGATTGGGGCCTCAGGGAAAAAAAAAAAATCCCAAGTAAGGTTAAGCACAGAAACAGCTGTGGCCTCGTCTCCGCGTCTCAAGGTTGCAGTGGAGAAATGAAAGTACAAAGGATTTCTGAGTGCTCAAAAAAAAAAAAAAGAAAAAAATGGGTAATGCCACTTTGCCTAAAGCGAGGCCTACGGAGGGCCAGGCAGACACCACTGGGCAGCGGCATCCAGGCGGTCAGGCTGGTTTGTCGCGGGGCCTGGGCAGGATGCATGCGGAAAACTCTCCGTTTTTGCATTTCCAAGTGATTCACCAGATCCCCGTCATGCTGGGGCCGAATTCTTGAAAGCGAAGCCACATTTGAATTCTCCAAAGCAGAGCCACGTTTTCAGCTTTGGCTGCAAGGGCCTTGGAGTACAGCCACCCCGAGACTCAAGAAAATAGCAATTTCACTTTTGAGGTTTCAGGAATCCTAGAATTCAGGGGCTGGGCCCAGCCTGGGAGAGAAATGGATTACAGTCTGATTGAAGTCTCCACCTATGCCCTCCATCATCCCGGCCCAGGCTTATCGAGCAGCCTGGCTCATGGCACATTCTTATCTGAATGAATAGTGTTGGGAACCAGTAAGGTGTCAGGCTTTTACTCCAGGGGATGGGGCATTCACGATCACACGAACTCCCTGATGGAAATGGTGTATGTGTGTCTATCTTCTATTTTTCCCCCCAGAAAGACAGTTTTTCTGTGGTTGTGTCTATACGACTGATTGGAAGAGGGAAGAGGGAGAGAAAAAAGAAGCCACATGTAAAATTCAGGGTTTTGTTATATTTTCTTTTGCCTGCACAATACCACACAGATCGTGTGGTTGACTTATTTTTAACTGAGTGTTTGTGTGAATGAACCAAATTGGTCAGTTGCTCGGGCAATATTGAGATCAGAAGCGAGCTGATCAAAGGCACCAAAAGCAACCACTAATTTGACCAAACAAAACAAAACAAAACAAAAAACAACCCACAATCGTTAGACAAAGACATGTCGTTTTGGACTGTGTATAGACGTGGCTTGCCTTGAAGTCTGTTGAGAAGCGTAGAGCACACCCAAAATGAACCATACTTCTGTCCATCCAAATAGCTGAGCCCTGACCATTCAATCTGCCAGTTTATCTTGTCTGATCCAGTTTTCAAGGAAGCTTGGAGAAAATGGCAGATGTGTGTACCTGGGGGGTTGGGAGAGGCAATGGGAAGGTGGAGTTGTTGAAAGTACAATTATAGCCACTGACTTTAATGAGTCATCAAACAGAGCAAGCAAGAATCCAGTTACTTGTTAGTC
>NW_011888804.1:5171434-5180435 GCF_000151845.1 Pteropus vampyrus
GTTTTCAAGGAAGCTTGGAGAAAATGGCAGATGTGTGTACCTGGGGGGTTGGGAGAGGCAATGGGAAGGTGGAGTTGTTGAAAGTACAATTATAGCCACTGACTTTAATGAGTCATCAAACAGAGCAAGCAAGAATCCAGTTACTTGTTAGTCAATTCATTGCGCAGTGACCAGTTCGATCAGTTGTATGATTTATTTATTTTATTTATTTTTTTATTCCTCGTGTCTTTAGGGAGTTGGAGAACCTACTTCATTTTTCTCTTCATATCTCTGTTGAGATACGGGGTGACTATGGGTTAAACATGCTGTGGGCTGAATTGTATTCCCTCCAAAAGATATTGAAGTCTTAACCCCTAGTACCTCAGATGTTACCTTATTTGTAAATCAGGCACTGTAGATTATGTAACCGGTTAGGATGAGGTCCTACTGGGTTAGGGTGGGTCCTTAATCCAATATGACTGATGTCCTTATAAGAAAAGGGAAAGAGACATAGAGATAGAGATGCCAGGGGAAATGGCACATGATGAGAGAGGCAAAAATCAGAGTGGTACAGATGCAAGCCAAGGAATGCCCAGGCATGGTGGCTACCACCAGATGCGAAGAGAAAGGTATAGAGCAGATGCTCCCCTGTGAATTTCAGGAAGAGCGTGGTCCTGCTGACACGTTGGTATCAGACTTCCAGTCTCCAGAGCCATGAGACAGTACATTTCTGTTGTTTTAAGTGATGCAGTTCATGATGCTTTGTTATGGCAGTCCTAGGAAACTAAAAATCGTCTCCATGGAATGAGGGCAGAAGTCAAGGAGTAAAACACTCAGAATCACAAAATTATAAAATATGAGACTTAGAAGAGGCTTCACGAATTATCTCAGTCACGTTTTTCGACATGGATCCTACACTACTCTAATTCTCCAAGAAGCATGCAAAACATATATTCCATAGTCAGACAAATTTGGAAAATACTCCATACCATTATCATCTTAGAAAACAAAAAATGACTTAAGTACATTCAAGGCACTGACAAGTCCTGCAGCCAGGAAACCTTTTTCACTTTGAATGAGGCAGTATTTTCCAAATATCTTTGATGATGGAACACTTTTGGACAAAATGCCTGTTTACTTCCCGTGAAACTAGTCTTCCATGAATAATTCTTTGGGACATCTGTGATGGTTAATTTTATGCAGCAATTTGACTGGACTGAAAGATGCCCAGATGACTAGTAGAACATTATTTCTGGGTGTGTCTGTGAGGGTGTTCTGGAAGAGATTGTCATTGGATTTGGTGAACTGAGTAAAACAAATGGCTTTCCCAATGTGGGTGGGCATCACTCAATCTGTGAAGGTCCCAAGTGGAATGAAAAGATAGAAGAAGGGTGAATTTTCCCCCTTTCTCTGCCTGGGCTGAGACATCCATCCCCTCCTGCCCTTGGACATGGGTTTTCCTGGTTCTTGGACCTTTGGACTCAGACCGAGATGTATATCATTGGCTCCCCGATTCTCTGGCCTTTGAACTTGGACTAAATGAAACCACTGGCTTTCCTGGTTCTCCAGCTTGCAGAAGGCAGATTATGGGACTTCTTGGCCTCCACAATCTCGTGAGCCAATCCCTATAATAAATCTCCTGTTATGTATGTTATGTATGTATGTATGTATGTATGGTATGTATGTACCTATCTATCATATATCTATCTATCTATCTATCTATCTATCTATCTATCTATCTATCTATCTATCTATCTATCATCTATCTATCTATCTTTCTGTCATCTATTCAACTATCATCTATCCTATTGGTCTATTTCTCTGGAGAACACTGACTAATACACATCAAAACTTTTCACTTTATAGGTAAACTGAGAATTGGAAAAAGGAACTTATCCAAAATCCTACATAGCCTGATTTCTAATTGTCCTCTGGCAAAGATGGCGGCCATGGACCATAGGCCTCCTTGGCTGGCTGGAGAATGCCCCACTCAACCAGCCAGCTCTGCCCCTCATTGGCTTTGTGACCTAAGGAGAGTCATGCCTCCCCCTTTGCTTCAGTTCCCTCAGTTGGAAAGTCAGAAGCCTGAAGAGATCATTGTTATATGTCCCCTCAAATTCATATATGGAAGCTTGAACCCTCAAAGCAATGGTATTTGGAGGTGGTGTGGTTTAGATGAGGTCATGGGCGTGGGGCCCCCATGATGGGATTAGTGTCTTCGTAGGAAGAGGAAGAGGCTGGACTCCCCTCCTCTCCCACTGTCTGTGCCATGTGAGGACACAGCGAGAATGTTGCCGTCTGCAACGGGAAGCCAGGAAGAGGGCCCTCTGCAGATATAGACCTTGCTGGCCTCCTGATTGCAGACCTCCATCCTCCAGAACTGCGGGAAATAAATGTCTGTAGTTTAAGCCTCCTATCTATGGTATTTTGTTATGGCAGCCTAAGCAGACTGAGACAGTCATTTCTGAGATCCCTTCCAGTATGAAGATTATATGACTATTGATCTTGCCTGTATGTGGCTGCAAGATGTAATTTATCCTTGGATGGAAACCTCTAGCCAAAGGGCCAAATTATTATTTCGGTCAATGATGTATTACACTTCCCTTGTCCATTTCTCGTCCTGGCCCTGTCAGCGAATTCAGTGCTGATGAGTTAATGTATATGAAAGTGCTTTGTAAATGGCAAGGCATTGCCCAAATAAAAGGACTTATTTTTATGCTGTTTTGGTTGAGAACGTTGCAGCTGGGCTGAAGTCAAAGTGTGTCTGATATCATGTGTTGGCAGGGAGCTCATAGGTGTATGATACTTGTGTAAATGCACAATGAGTGGAGTACATGTGTGTTTCAGTTCCATTTAAGTGAAAACTTAAGAAACAGCAGAGCAGTATGTTTGTAAGCATGTTATCTTGTGAAGACAGATGAAAGCCACAACCCCCCTCTACTACTTAACATCTGTGTGGTCTTGGATGAGTAAATGATCCTCTCTATGAGTTGATTTCTTCTTCTGAAAAATGGGTATAACATTAATTCTTACTTCGTAGGGTCACTGGGAAGATTAAATGAGGTAATGTGTGTGAAGCACAGAGCTATGTCTACCAGCTACATAAGTGCACATCTATGTTTATATGTGTTTTATGTATGAAGCATGTGCATACGTCACATCCCTGTGTTGTCTTTTCTTCTATATTTTGCAAGTTGCTTTGTTCCCTGTGGTTTGGTGTATGTTCCCTGAGTAACTCATTAGAAACAAGAACTAGTAGATGACATCTTGGAAGCAAAGCTATGGACAACCCAGGCCCTGGGAGACACTTGAGGGGTTATCGTTCCCAACCTTCCAAGGCTTGGGAACGATTCTCCTCTTTGACATCTTGTAATCACACGTTTCAGACAAACACTTGGAGCTTTAAAGTATTACCCACAATGGCCTGGATTGCACATTTCAGCCAGCGTCCCCAAAGAGTGGCCTTGCTTTGAGGAGGGTTAAGCTTTCGTCTGTGGTGTCAGAAAATTAAAGATGTGAAGAAACAGTTGCATTGCAGGGCACTCTATCCTCTGTCTCAGGCTCTGTCCTTGGTGCCTTCTTGGGGTGTTTGCTAGAGAAGGGAAACATTTGAGTCCATTATTTTAAAAGCAGCAGAAAATAGACGCTGGGAAAAAAAAAATTACATTGGCCACAGGAACTTAATGGGCAATTTTGATCTCTGCCTTCTGCCTGGCTGAGGGTGTCAGGAGCCATGCTCTCAGTTTGCAAAAAAATGTCATAATGAAGTGTTCAAGTAATGGAGAGTTAATGGAACTGGGAGCCGGAGTTATAACAAAAGGGCCTTAAAAGAGGGGTGGGGTATAATTTATTAACAGCAATATATGGAGCAGGGAGCCTGCAACATTTATGAGAAAAGAAAATGGCACCTTTCACAAGATCCAAGACTTCTGCTCTCCACAGGATCAAGCGACACTCATTGGAGAGACCCAGACACCCCCCTTTCTCCATTAACGCCCCAGCCCCTCTTCATTGGGGAAGAGTGTGGCACTCCGCTAACTGAGTATTGCGGACAAAAGTCGCCCACTCTGCCTCTCCTGCAAATGGAGAAGTTTCTGTTTAAGATGAGGATATTGAGGTCCTTAACAGTGGAACATGCTTTTGGTGGCTTCAGATGCTGGGGATATTTCCTTTGTAACCTGGTTGATTCATCAGGGCTCTGTTGGGTGTGAGATGCAGAAACATGGTTCACACTGGCCTAAGACTGAAAAAAAAATGAGATGTGAGCCTTATTTTGGACTCTCCCCCGAAGCAGATCTTGAGACAAGGAGATGAATACAAATAGTTTATCTGGGAGATGGCCAGATAATATTAGGTAGTGGAAAATGAGGCAGGGAAGAGAAGGAAGACAGTATAGGATGTTCACTATCAAGCTGATTATAGTGTGGGCAAATGGAGATTACCCCGTTTGCTCCAAACTCTAGGTGGGAACTCTGGGTGATGTCGTAGGACATCTTTCTTGAGTTATTACATTTGAGGAGATAAGGGACCTGGGGGAACTTGTTCATTCAATGTCAGAGAGTTCGACTGCTGGGGATTTAACTCTGGCATTCCTGGCATTTTTTTCCATGATCCTGAATGTACTCCTGTGGTCAAGGGGTTGGGGAGCGACCTTTAGGTAGAGAGTCACAGCTGTTTCTGTAAAGAACTGTCAACATGTAGAGGTGACTGCCCAGAAATTCTGGATGCACCATCCACAGCATCTGCCAAGGAGAGTAAGTATTAATTGACTTAACCGATTAAGAGTTCAAGTTTGGACTAGCTTCAGGTATGTTAAAGGAGTGTTATTAGCACCTGGTCTGCAACACTTCATTATTGGTTTTTCTTTGCTCAACCTTAGCTCTGTTCTTATGCAGGGCCGCCCATGTGATGGGGTGTTGACTGCCAGTAACTACAAGTTTTTATCCAATTCAGCAACTCCAGTGAGAACGAACACCGCCCCCTCCCCATTCAAACAATTTCCATAGAATAATTTTCATTATTCTTATTGGCTTCGCTTGGTTTGTTAATTGTAAGATATTTAATAATTTAATCTACCTATGCTCCCTGAGTCTTCACCTGCACAACTAGAAACATTTGGTTCTAAGTGATGCCATTCTATCCCCCTCAAGGAATCCTCTTTATCTTCATGGCACATGTGTGCAAGCATCATTTCAAGTGTTATCCGTTGACTCGGTCGGTTCTTCTTTCTGTATATGCTTTTTCCTGAGAGAAACTCCTCCATGCCCGTGCTTAGTTTTCCCGTTTAGGTGGATGGCCTTCAACATTGACCTCTTGAAGCTACTCCATCAGGACTGTTTTGACAACAAGTGAGAGCAAATCCAATTAAAATTGTGTTAATATTCATATACCTACATATATATGTTCGAATAACTGAAAAGCCAGGGGCTAGCTGTGGTTACTGTCTTGGTTGATGCCAGTTTTCCACAAGATCCTCCATTCATTTCACTTTGCTTTCCTCTGGTTTTCTCTGTTCTCTGACATCAGATCTCCTCATGATGACAAGATCCTCCAGTAGCTCCAGCCCCATAGTCTCTCATTTTTATTCAGAAAAAAAAGAGAGTCTGTTTTGCCAAAAACTCAAACAAAAGTGCCTGAATTCAACCTCACCTGCTCTGATTGGGCTGACATGGGTCACATGACCATTCCTGAACCAATCACTGGTCTTGGAAGAACCTGATGTTCTGATTGGCCAGCCTTGGATCACATATCCTCTCTTAATTCAAACATGGTCTTAGTTTGGCCAGAATCAGACTGAAAATAGAGCTTTTGCTAGAAACAGGAAAACCAATATCCCCCTCACTTCTGTTTTGCAGCATTAATTATATTTTCACTATATTTTTTGATACAGAATAGTCACCAAATCAGCGTCTAATGCACATTCACCTCACTAGACTCATTGTCTCAGGTCAGCTCTCTGATAATATTACCTAACATTTTCTATTGCAGGGTTTCTCCCATCCTTTCCACCTTCGACTTTCACATTAGCCTGTGAGTTATACACCTGCTTTTCCTTTTAACTTTTTATATCTCCAGCACCTAACACACTGGTTGGCATATATTTGGCATGCAAGAAATCTTGGAGAAAGATTTCTTGCATGCCAAAAAAAAGGGAGAGACAAAGGAAGAAAGAAGGATTTTGAATTTAAAGTCCCAAATTCCCTTCCAAGCTAGAAATTTGGACATGGATTGGTAACATAGCAACACATTAATGCTATACTTTCAACTTAATGACCCAAACTAAACTTACCTTTTAATTTGCCAAACCACACCCAGCCCACCATATCCCCCACTTTGCTCTCTCTGATCTCAGGACATCCTACCAAGGGTTTGGTTGGTGGATGTAGACTTCATGTTTCAGAAGCCCACAGACCCTCTGAAATCACGTGACATTTCTATGCGTATGTCTCCCTGAATTGACTTGACATGTCCAGTCCACAGGTTTCATCAGAGTGACCTAGTAGTCTAAAACCCAAAACAATGGAACCACTTACTGGGGCTCTAAAATATGAATCAGTTCAGTTTTAAGTAATCCAGCGTTTGAAAAGACGCAATATAGGCATCTTTGCCTTTTCCAGCAGCTATCCAAAGGGAAAGTCGAATCTCAATACCTAATTTCATTTCCCTATTGACTCTTCGTTTGTCACAGGGCTTAGTCACATTTATCAGAGAAAAGGAGTAATGGCTACCCCTCGTTCCTACGCACAGCTTCCTCTTAACTCCTTTTCAAGTCTGAGAGATCCTTCATGTCGATTCATTATACCTGCTTAATAATTTCTAGCCGTTAGAGCCTTTCCCCACACATTGTTCAACTTTGTCTTCCCACAGAATTTCAGCTTTAAAGGAAAGATCGACCTCTGGCTTTTTAATGGTCTTCTGGTTGCTCTCTCTCTGAGGTCTGATTTTCAACTCTGTTCATTAAGAAAGTGTTCAGTTGCAAGTAAAAGAGACCCTTGCATGTGGCTTAAACACATATTTTTCTTACATCACGGGAAGTCAGTGGGTAGCTTTTTGTTTCTGTTGATTCAGCTGCTTGGTGATGCTGTTGTAGGCAAGGCTCTGTTTATCTTTCTTTGTTTCATGGGTTTGTCTTTTTAGGCCAATGCTTGTTGCCTCATGTCACAAGATGGATGCTGAAGCACCAGACATATGCCCAGTTGGAGGAAAAGATGAGGGTGGAAAAAAGGCGGTATCAACTGTGTCTATCCCTTATTATCAGGAAAGTGAATGTTTTCCCAGAGACCACCTCCCTCAGCAGACTTATGTTTATGTCTTATTTGTCTTTACTTGGCCATCTTTTAGCCTCTGCTAGCTTCAACAAAGATTGAAAGTGGACGAGAAGCTTGTCATGTTTGGTTTTAGTTTAATCATGGTCCATCCGGCTTGGGGCATAATCATATCATCTCACTCGTCCGAAATATCAAACCACATCGCTCCATGTCACTTAGTGTAAAAAGCTAAAATCTTTATAGTAGCCTGCATATCCTACAACATCTGGGTCCTGTGGCACTTCTGACTTCGCTCCATATTTCTCTCCTGGGTCCCACTCCAGCCTCTTTGCACTGGCTGTTCCCTCTGCAGAGAAGGCTCTCCCCTGATACCTGCACGCTCACCTCACCTCCTTCAGGTGTTTAAATATTATCTTCTCAATGGGACCATCTCATAACACCTCTTCCATTCCTCACCAGTGTTCATTAACTTCCTGTGGCGGTTGTAACAAAGTACCACAAACTCAGTGGCTTAAAACAGCAGAACTTTACTGTCTCAACGTGCTGGAGGTCCAAAGCCCAGAATCAAGGTGTTGGTAGAGATGCTTCCTTCTGATGGCTGTGAGAGAGGACCTGTTCCATGCCTCTCTCCTAGCGTCTGGTGGAATCTCCCTCTTCTTACAAGGACACCAGTCATCAGATTAGGGCCCACCCTAATCTGATATGACCTTATCTTAGCTTAGTTCCATCTGTAGAGATGCTCTTTCCAATAACATCGCCTTCTGAGATTCCGAGGGGGTGTGAATTTGGGGGAGGCTATTCAAGCCAGCTTGACTTTGTCCTTCTAAAACCACTACATATCTTCTAATTTTCTATAAATCTACTCAACAATTGCTTATTGTCTGTCTCTTCCCACCACCACCACCCCTTCCCCCATGAGGGCCAAGAGAATTTATTTCTCCTTCGGTGGTTTATCTTTGACATAGGAGGCGCTTGTTAAATATCGAGTGAATGAATTGCCACTCTGAACAAAATCAGGATTCTGGTAGCAAGAAAAAGAGCAAAATGGATAATTGATCAGGTGACTGTCACTGTCTGTTGTTATCCTTCCACTTCTCAGGTTCCCATGGGGGATCCTGTCTCACTGCCATATGTGTCTGTTACGGGTTGAACTGTAACCACCCCACCCCCCGAACTCACATATTGGAGTCATAACCCCTAGTACCTCTGAATGTGGCCTTTTGGGGGAGGTAGTGTCTTTGTAGCTGTAATCAAGTTAAAATGAGGTCATTAGCATGGGTCCTAATCCAATATACCTGATGTCCATATAAAAAGGGGAAATTTAGACATCACCACACACAGGGAGGACACCATGTGAAAATGAAGCAGAGATCAGGGTGATGCTGCAGCAAGGATGGAGGAGCAGGAAGGAGAAAAGAGATGTGTGCATGTGCATGGAAGAAGTGTGTGGCCTTCCCGGGCTATCTCTGGACAAGGGGTTAAAGTGGAAAGAGTAATGAAAGGAGAATGGTAGAACCGCCCACCCATCCATCCATCCACTCATTTATCCATCCATCCATCCATCCATCCATCCATCCATCCATCCATCCATCCATCCATCCATCCATCCATTCATCCATCCACCCATTCATCCATCCCATCATCCATCCACTCACCCATCCATTCATTCATCCACTTACCCATCCATCCATCCATCCACCCATCCACTCATCCATCCATCCATCCATCCATCCATCCATCCATCCATCCATCCA
>NW_011888804.1:5181833-5184312 GCF_000151845.1 Pteropus vampyrus
CCTGGCTCATAGTGGACACTTGTTAATTGGGGCTACTCTTATCTCTGTTGCTTTTCTTATTTTGATTTTTGGTAATATTGAAAGAAAATCTGGGTAGAGGAAGCTAATAATAATTCAGCCTGATCTGATTGAGCTCTTTGCTCCTCGGAGGGTGGGTAACTCAAATAAGCACTGTTTATTGCCTGCCCTTTATTAAGCACTTTATATGTCTTCTCCCAATACTTCTGGCAACAGCCCTCTGAGGTCGGCATTATTAGCCTCACTGAGGAAAAGGAGGGTCAGAGAAATTAAAAAGTTTTTGAAATGTTCAACTCAGCCTCAGGAATGTGACAAGTCCGGGATTTGAGCCTTGTTCACATGACGGGAGAGGCCATGTTGGTCCCATGACACCAGCCCTGGATCCCCTGTTCTCCGTGCACCTTAGTCTTTATCAGTCCTGGGGGTGAAAGGTCAGGGGTCCTGGCGCCCTAATCCAGTCCTTGCTCTGGTTTTCCTATGAGAGCTTTGATCGCCTTGTGTGTCCACCGTGTCCCAGCACCAGTCTCTGGGAGGTCACCGTCCCCCACTACCTGGGGACTCCAGGGGCCAGGAGCTGTGTGGGCTGTGCCTGTAAAGCAGTTTGATGATGTGTTAAGTGTCACTGCTTAATGAGCTGCAGGACCAAACACTCAGGGTAGGGACGAGGGAGGCCCACGCAGCCCCCAGACACATGCTCCTGCCCAAGTTCAATCGTAAACGTCACAACCAAGGGCGGGTCTGGAGCCGCCCGTTCTGAGAACCCTGACTTCCGTTGCCCCATTGGCCTCTGACTAATCCACTCCCCACTCAACAGCTCGCCTGGACTTCCTCCCCAGCCCCTGCCCCCCAGCCCATCCTCAGGGCTGTCGCCACGGGAGGTCTCTCTGCACATCAGGGCAAAGCAATTAAGGCCAGACGGGGCGAATTAAACCAGAAAGAATGAGTTTCCTCCAGCACCAGAGAAATATTTGGGGCCTTGCATGGGAATTGAAATCTGTAGGAGAGGGCAGTTGCCTGGGGAAGATGGAGACCCATGGGTTCGGGTGGAGGAGCAGGAAGTTGAAAAGAGATGTGTGCATGTGCACGGAAGAAGTGTGTGGCCTTCCCTGGGCTATGTCTGGACAAGAGGTGAAAGTGGAAAGGGTAAATGAAAGGAGAATGGTAGAGCCACCCATTCGTCCATTCATTCGTCCATTCATTCACTCACTTATTCATTCATCGATATGGCGAATACCGGCTTGGGTGTTTGGAATCCAATGGCAAGTTAAAGGCTGTGGTGAACTGGTTAGGGGCTGAGACTTTAGAGTGAAGCAGATAAAACTAATGCCATCATTCATTAGTGGGGTAACCCTGGGCAAGTGACCAACCCTTTGAACCTCAGTTTCCTCATCTATAAAATGGGGATAAAAGGCACTTGTCTTTCTAGGAGAATTAAATGATATAATTTATATAAAATAAGCATGGCTTTGCACATTGCAGATATTCAAGAAAATTAATGCATCATGTACAGAGTACTCTGTGTGTGTTCATTGAATGAATAATCATCTACTTGCCCTTATTTTTCTAAGCGTTTTATGTACATTAGTTTACTTAGTTCTCAGAAATCCGTAAGGAAGTCATCAAGATCATGAAGTAGAAACTGAGGCACCTACAGTTTAAGTTACCTTCCAAAGTCATGCAGCTTATTAAGTAGGAGAGGTGGGATTTGAACCCAGGGAGTTGAACTTCAGAAATTATGTATCTACAGGCCAAAATACACTCCTTTCTGATAATGCTGGAGAAAGAAGAGGGAATTAACGCCTGACGTGTCTAAGAACTGGGCATTGGGCCAGAGGGTCCTTGGAGGTCTCTTAAAAGAATTCTACTCAAGGACTCCCGTGCCTGTGCTGCATACGGACACACACATACACAATCGCATGGATACACACTTGTGTGTGCATGCTTTGGCCTCTGCTGACCTCCAGCTGCTACCCTCTGCATGCCCTGTAGCGGTGGCTATTTCCTGGGAAGGGTGGATGGAAGGGCTGTGTGGATGCCTAACGCCAAGGCTGCTGACCCCTGTAACCCAATTCCATCTCACACTGCCCTCCTCCCCACTTCCCCCCTTCCTTCCCTCCCTCCAGGGCCTGGTGCAAACACGGCTTCCAATTTGTTACCTACACAGGAAGGTCAGGGCCCTGCTGGCCCCTGCACTTTTCTCAGCGTGGGTCACTTGGCTGTGGCTTGCTTGTTTTTCTCTCTGTTCTTTGAAAGCATGAATGGAACATGAGGAGGGAACTGGAACCAGACGGTGACCTCTGACTATAAGAAATTCATTGGAAAGGGTGCTTTTCTGGAGTTCTGAAGCAGTCTCAGAGTTGTCTAGGCAAGGCTGTGGTGGGAGGAATCTGATGGAGAACTTGGGGTCTACCATAGACTGCAGGGCAGACAAATTGCACTTCTTAAGCTAATTTAGATTTGC
>NW_011888804.1:5186317-5195537 GCF_000151845.1 Pteropus vampyrus
GTCAGCTGAACCACAGTTAACCGCAGTTAAATGCAGATCCCTAAATGTAAGAATAAATGCTATTGCTATATGCCACTGGATTGCGGAGTGGTTTGTTATACAGCATTACTATGACAAGAGCTGACGAATACATCATTTATCTTGCATGCTGGTGGGGGATGAAAGTTAGCCTGGCCAGTAAGTGATGGTTTTAACATTTTAAGGCTCATTTATTTAGGTCTTTAGTGTGGAGAGGTGGAGTGGACCTCCAGAGACAGCAAGGGGAATGATGAACTCTTGTCTTGGAAGGGTGTAGAACTGGGAATTAGCACACCTGAGTTCTAATCTCAGCTATATCTCACATGTGGTATTTGAAGATTGATAGGTCTTTCTTCCCTCTGCCCTTTTATTTTATATAAAGGGGCTGCTCTAGATCAGGATGGCAAATGTGTCTAAGTGGCCCACTGAGATATATTAATGATGATTGTCTTGAGTGCTCTCACAAATTTGGAGGATGGATCCTGGCCTGGAATAAGTGTTCTGTGATTGATTGTTGATGTCTGCCACGGGCACAGAAGTTTTGTTTTTTGGTCCATTCTTTGCCTGCTAAATACATTTGGGACTCTAGGAGTCTAAGAAGCCAGTCTGTTGTCCTTGAGCCTTGACAAAGATTGAGTCAGAGAGAAATCTGATCTCCTGTGAAAGAACAGGAGGGACTGGAGTTCACAGACTCTGTGAGGTTAGGGTGACTATTTTGTAAAATTCCTCACATTTCCTCAGCAGAAGGAACTCTCAGTGGAGAGCTGCAGCTGTGATGGTGAAGTTGGCAGGCCACTGGGAGCACACTCCCCTTTGCCCACCAAATGGTGGGGAAGTTAAGCTGACAAAATCCAGGGCTTTAAGAATTAAAGCTGATCAGGAGCATTCAAAAGAAGTGAGCGGAGCTGGCAGCTTTGGTTCCTCGAAGAGCAGGTGCAAGTCCTCATAACGGGGTGATGGGTACCATTTGGTCAAGGAAACAAAATCATCCAACCCACGGCCAAGAGTTGAGCAAGAATCAAAGCGAAGGCATCCAGCCCTCCATTTGTCCATGCATTGTTCATAGAGAAGTTTAATTGGCTGCCCCCAGGGGCTAGTTTTGAAAGTATGCCATCTCCTTTTAAAAATATGCTTACACCTGGCATCAGAGCTCTTTCTGCAGCCTTTGGTTTAATCACTGAGCTTCGTATTTTGGAGCAGCTTAGAGAACATAGATTCAAAGATTAGTCCTCACACAGGGCGGCTGTTGGAAAAGCGAGGGCATCTTCCTGCAAGGGTGAAAAAAGATTAGCCAGAGTTTACCTGACATAGGAACCCTTGTTGGTCCCATTCCTTTAGAGCCCAGTTTAGCCATCTTCTTGTTCAGTTTCCTTGGTGTTCTGGCCACACTGTCTGCCAGGTCAGTGGCCATCACTGGGCAAGCATTCAGTCATCTTGCTCTCATTTGCAGGTCTAGACCTCTCATGATGCCTAGCTGATGGGATCCATGCCTGTGATAGCACATGTGCACACACTAGTACGCATCAGGGAATAGCATTAAGCAGAAGGAGAAAAAAAGCTCACTATGCAAACTTTGAGACTGAGATTTGGCTTTCAGTTTGATAAATATTCCATGTAGTTAAGGTTTTCTGAGCACTCAACTGTGCGCCTGATGCTGTCCTAAGCCCTCCACATGGATGATCCCCTTTAATGCTCACATCGGAGCCCGTGAGTTAGGTACTATTGCCATGCGCCCTTGGCATCTACATCTGTTAACCTATCAAGATATCAGAAAGTTAAGTAGCATGCCCGAGGTCACATAGCTTGTAAGTGCAAGGGCCGGGATCTGAACCTGGAGACCAGACTCTAAACCTCACTCTTAACCACTGTATTATCTAGAGTGGTAGTTCCCAGAATCACTTGGAGGGCCATTCAGAACACAGATTGCTAGACCCCACATCGAGAGTTTCTGATTTAGTCCCGTTGGAATGGGTCCCAAGAATCTGCATTTCTTACAAATTCCCAGATGGTACTGATGCTGCTGGCCTGGGGATCCCACTTTTGGACCTTTGATTTGGGGTAAGGCTGAGTATCGGTGGTTTAACACAACATAAGTTTATATTTTTCTCACACAACAGGTGTGAACATCCCTGGTGGGTGATTTTTCTTCAAATAGTGATTCGGGATTTCAAACTTCTTCCATCTTGTGATTTTGCGTCTCCCTAACCAGTCTGCTGACCTGTCTGCCAGCTCAGTGGCTGTCAGTAGGCAGAAGTGAAATTACAACAAGGAGAAGGCTTCTTAAAAGATCTGGTTCAGAAGCGACACACATCATGTCTGCCCATCTTTCGTTGGTAAGAACTAGTCACATGACCACCACTGGGAAGAGGTTTTCTAGGAAATGTGGTCTTTGTCCAGGGAGTGGCTTCCTAACCACACCTTTATACTGTGCTAGAGGGAGCATCAATCCTGATGGCTAGCTAACAGCTCCTGCCAGAGACAATCTCCTGCCTCTGTGTCTAAATATACCGACAACAGCTATCGCGAGCTCAGACCATCGTTTTCCCAGCTCAGAGAAGTGGTCTGTTTTGCTTATGTAGACAAAAAACAAACAAATAAACAAACAAAGACAATAGGCTGGATGAATATTTCTCCTTTGTGCTTTGGCTACAAGAATGTCACAAAGATAAGACATGGATGAATGACCGAGGCAGAGATTGATAATAATCTGAACGATATGTGTGAGCTTTGAGAGTATATCTATTTTTTTCTGGGGAGAGGCTCCATAGATTCCATCAGATTTTCAAAGAAGGTGATAGAAATCCAATAAATGTTGAGAACCACAGCTCTAAGGATACACGAAATGTTTGCTAGCCACTCAATCACATTATCTCATCACCATCTACTACATCGCTGGTGGAGGTGGGCAGTGGTGAAGTGTAGGTGGCTGGTAAGAATGAAGATGTGGGATTTGGATATTTGGGGTATGCCTGGTGGCTTTTCCCATCATGAAGTGCAGGTATAACATGCCTATTTATTTTCAAATTGTCACTGATGGGAAAATTCAGGTAGGTTATCATCATTGCAGAAGTAATTCAGCAAGAGAAGCCCCAAGTCTAGAGAACAATAAAGTAGTACTCAGCTCTGTTTCCAACTCATCGCATCAAGTAGAGGGACAATAACAATACGCAATGACTGATCAACAGATATTGAGTACCCACTATGTACCAGGCACTGTTGCAGCCCAAGATTCTAGAAGTGATAAATTAGAGTCCCTGACCTCAAGAACTTTACATTCTTTAGTGGACAACAATCAAAATCATTTGTTGACACTAATTCATACATAAGCATTATACTAAACACTTTCCTAGCATTATCTGGTTTAACATTCCTAACAGTTTTATGACATCGTGCTGATATCCTTCCCAGACTGTAAAACTGAGGCTCACAGAGGCTAAATAACTTGGCTGAGATCACTCAAACATGGGTCTGGATAAGTCCTAAGCCTCTTGTATTAACCATTACATTGTGTTATCTCGGTTTGCTTGTTTATTCAGTGGACATGGCAGGAACGAATTTCTTCATCGAATTACAGAGGATGTGTCAATTAGCTATTGCTCTGTAACAATCACCAAACTTCAATGGCATAAACACTAAGCATTCATTTCACTCATGTCTGAGGTTCCTTAGAGCATCTCTATTGATCTTTACTGGGCTAGCTCATTTGCATCAGCAGGTTGTCTGTGGGTAGGCCGATCGAGGCTGGCTCTGCTGAGTGGCTTTGCTTTAAGTTTTAAGTCCTCGATCCAGATGGGTAGCTCTGTTTCATGTATCTCGCTCTCTCTCTCTTTTTTTTTTTTTTAAGACAAGGAATTTATCTAGGGCAATGTCTTCTTATGGAGATGGTGGAGGCAGAAGAAAACAAGCTATACTAAGTAAGCACATCTCAAACCCCTGTTTGTGTCCCATGCATTGATATCCTACTCGTTGAAATAAATCATATGGTTGAACTTAAAGTTGGTGGATGTGGAAGTCCAATTAGCTTTGTGTTCATCTGATTACAGCATTAGATGACAAAAGGCATGGATAAAGAAAAAGATGATGAATTTGGGCTGATATTCAATCAACTATTTACAGGGTAGTAAATAATTTTTAGTATAAAGATGCTGCAGGAATTAGTCAAATACGATATGTATCAAATGTCTTAAAATGTTTGACCCACAAAGTTTACTGGTAGGACTTAAATTTAAGGAACCAATTAGAGAAGTGGAAGTGATTTAGAGCATAAACGTGTCCAGCATAGCTTTATTCACACCGGCAAACAATTGGAAATTACCTATGTGTCCAACCAAATAAGAACAATTAAGTTAATTATGACGTATTTACAAGATAAGTTGTTTGTAGCCATTGAAAGTTTCATGTTTAGAAAAATATTTGACAGTAGGAAATGCACGTAATATAAATTGCATGGAAAATGCAGGATATATAAGTGCAAAGGTTGCATAATCTTAACTAGTGAACATATAACCCACACACACATGCACGCAAAACATATATGCACATATGGATCAGGATAAAATAGACCAAAATGATAGTGGTAAAAGATATAATTAGGATTGATTTTAATTTTTTTCTTTATTCTTTTTTTTTTTTTTAATAGGCGAGGCAACCCTTCGTCGACCTCACAGATTGCAACCCCTTATTTTTATTTTATTTCTTACGCCTTCAACACCTGGTCTTCCTAGGTGGTCTCCCATCCAAGTACTAACCAGGCCCGACCCTGCTTAGCTCCCGAGATCAGATGGGATCGGGCTCGTTCAGGGTGGCATGACCGTATACTAGTCTATTCTTTTAAATGCCAAATTTTCTGCAATAAGCAAACACTACAGTTTGTGAACATACCAAAGAAGAGGTGTTATTTTTAAATAACCTGTGTAAATGCTAATTTTGAGTTGTCTGAAAGGTATTTTCTATAGCGAAAGGTAAAGTCACCAGCAAGGACTTATGAAATAGGAAGAAAAAATATATGACAATGTATGGTGATATAAATCAGGCATTCAAAATAACCAAGTATCTTGTGATACATATAAATAATTCCAATTTATAATTTTATAAATGTCTGGACAGAGACATACATAAATAATTTTGATTACATGGCACAATTATAAATGCAGATTTTGGAAGACTGAAATTGATCAACATTATCTGGATTGACAATAAGACTATAATGTAGCATAATGGATTTTTAAAATGCAGCATAAATCTGCTTTAAAAAATATCTAGGCAGCCCAACATCAAGACACATTAAAAACTGCCACCAGTTCCTGGACTGTGACTTCCATGCCAGCACCTTGCAGACTCAGCAAATAGAAGAACTTACACAGCAAATGCCTCATTGAGGTACAGGAGACAGGCTCACTGGATCTTGCTAAAAGACACTTCTCTTCAAGTTGAGTGAGTAGGATGTTTTTCTCTTTTTAAACAAGAAAGGATATGAAAATGTCCAGCTAGACTCTTTCTCCAAAAATGTAGAAACTTTTTACAGAAAAAAGACAAAAAGCATGAGTTAAAGTAGGTCCCTTTTGCAGCAAAGGCAGACATACAGAGATGCTAATGGACAGACAGACTTTGGACCCATCTATTAGCCAGAGCTATTCATTCTTGCAGTTCTAAACCTTTGTCCCTATGGAAAGTAGGGCTGCTTTGTGAGGCCAAAGCAAATAAATTGGAAAAACAGAAATAGATACAGGAACGAAGAAGTAATTTTGAATCCTTCATTCACTTCTTTACCGAATGTACACGCCACACGTGTTTTGTGTTTCAGGCCCAGAGAGAGGAAACTCAACTTATACTTAATGTGCTATATAGTTTTAAAATTCTCAAGATTCCACTAGAGATGTGACCCATAAGAAAAACCAAGAATAGATAAAACAAAAAGAGAAGAAAAATATCGGCAGAACTGCTTAAAGATGTTTTTATTGATGTATTTAGCATATTCAATTCAGTTCAGTTCAATTCAATTCATTGAATTAAAATTGGGAAGATCCTTAAAGTTAACCAAGGCCAATCTTTAGTAAGTATTCATCAAGCAGTCCTACCGTATAAATGTTTGACTCTGTAATTGCTTTTAGAGGAGGTTAGGAACAGGAGAGAATCTTTGGTACACATTTTCTGAATTGAGTGAATGAATGAATGAAAGAATAAACACTGTTGATAAAGCCCAATCTCCTTAGCAAAACATCCAGACACATGATCACCTGTGATGTGGAAATGATCTACTAACAGCAAACAACAGACATTTAATGAGTGTTTAGGTTGCGCTAAGTATTGCTCTACAAAAGCTAATTTATTTCATTCCCATTTAATAAATCTACGAAGTATGTATTATTATTATCATATCCCCATTTATTGTTGAAGAAAGTGACACACAGAAGGATGAAGTAGATTTCCTAAAGCCACAAAGTTGAATGCAGCAGTCAAAATTCCAAGCCATGCAGACTGTTGCACGGTCTCCAGTCTTATCTGCTATGCTTCAGTTTAACTATTTAAATTCATTCTTACAATAACCATGTGAAGTAGGATTGGACAGAACAGAAAGCTAAGGCATGGGGAAGGGATAATGTTGGGATTCAAACTCAGGATTAAATCAAGTCTTATATCTCTCTTTAATAAGTTTGGCTTCGTACTCAAAGTCATCATACCTTATGGAACTTTTGGTAGCCAATCTAAAATTGTTCCTGTAGAAGAACTTTGTGCAAGAAATCACTGTCGCCCTTGGTACATTTTGCATTCCTCACTAAAAAATCTACGACACACCTGAATTCATCTAGAACCATGGACAGCACCCAGATTGTAGGACTGTCTTCTCCAAGCTTCAGGGGCGAGGTGATGGACATTCTTTCCATCGTAATCCATACCAAGGACTGCATACGAGGCTTTGTTGGTGAGAAAACATGTTGGCCTATTTGGAGGTTTGTGCTGAAGTAGCCACTCTATGTCACTAACCATGGAATCATTCCACATTGACTTGGCTTCGTCAACCTTATCCCTAGACATCATCCAGAAAATCATTATCTACTTCCAGGGAGCTGGTTGTTGTAGTTTGCTAGAATCACACTGAACTAAACTAAGTGTATAATTCTGGTCTTCCAAATAGTTCTTTCATTAATGCCCTAAGTCCTCTACCAGGAGAAATCTTAGTCTAGGAAATCTTTCAAAATACATAAATGCCTGGGGGAAGTAATGTATATAACCCGTTCCTTATACCTTAATGTTTCATCAAGAAAGGAGAGATAGGTCAACATGAACACTCTTCACATGGATAAGGGGGATACAGAGGGGGCACCCATATATTCTGCTTTGTAACTTAACCTAGGGAAAGTCCTGAATAGGCTCTTTGTATTTTTGCTCCCAGAAATTACTTTGACATTCATACTGATAATTTATTGGATATCAATGAGATGTCTCTGAAAATCGCCTTTCTTTATTTTTACAATATCATACATGTCCTTAATATAAACTGCCTTATGATCTCTCATTGTAATATGCCCTTCTTCCCTTTTGAGTGTGAGCTCTTTGGTTACAGACACTGTGTAGGTTTTTTCATCTTTCAAGCATGTATCACTTTGGAGCAAATGCAAGATAATCCACAATGTAAGTTCTATTGGAAGAGTCAAATTATTAGTGATTGTGCCTGGTATTCCTTCACTTATTCATACATTCTGTGTGTCTTTCTGTCTTCCCGGCCATCAATTTATCAAAGCATGCTTTCACCCATCTGTCTTTTTGTGCATCTGTCCATCCATCCATCCATCCATACATCCATCCATCTATCCATCCATCCACCCACCCACCCATCCATCCCCTGATCTCACCCCATTCTTCCCATTCTTCCCCTAATCTCACCCCATTAACATTTCAGACAAAAGCAGTCAGACAAATTCACCAGAGGATGAGACAACTTATAAGGATTTCTCATACATCCTTTCTTTTATCCTGTCCTAATTTTCCTTTATCTACCCTCTCTCCCCTGTGATATCCCACATCGCTTCCTCTTCCCTTGGGAGAGTTACAGGAATGAAAATGAGATGGCTCCTGGAGGCTGGAGAGGGGAGTAAATTGCTTGGTGACAGCTTGTGTCCAGGGACAGAAGAAAACCTTAGCCTTAAGCAAAGTTCAGAGGAGCTCAAAGAGCGAGCTGATGGACAGTCTGACTTGTCGAGGGTGAAATCAATTAAAGTACATCAAATCCAGAATTCATGCTTTCTCAGAGTGACAAATCTACGCTGGAAACTGAGAAAGACGAAGGGAGAAAAATGTCTTTGACCTCTTGAAGACCGGCTGTTCTTTCTGTCAGGGGAGCCAGGCCTAGAGTGAGATGCGTTCATGATGAATTATAACAGCCAGCCAGCCACCTTAAAAAAGAACGGGGTGAAAAGGTTACTAAAGAGACCCAAAATGTGAGGAATTCAACCAAACATCAAGATAAATCAACTCAGGACCAGGAGTATCTGTGCCATGCTTGTTTGAAACTGCTACGGATAAGCTCAGTTTGTCATCTCAGTTCTTTTGGGCATGATACGCACCACATTGATAATTACACAGGCATTGTTTACCGAGAGAGCGGAAGGTCATCAGATGAGAAGAGCCACGAAATTATCCACCTAACGTCGGAAACCTGGCGTAACATTTCTGGGCGATGCTGTGTCCAATGGAACTTTCTACCGCGCTGGAAATGTCCCATAACTGAACTGTCCAATGTAGTAAACATGGCTAGTGCAACTGAGGAGCTAGATTTTAATTTTTAACAGTTTTATTATTTTTAATTGTAATAGTCAGATGTGGCTAGGAGCTACCATATTAGACAGTGAAGCTCCAGGACAAAGGATGTTTCTGCCTGCAAATGGCATTTGATGACAGATTGCAATGCCTACTGGTCAAGGAGTTCTGAAGATTTAAAGCATACCAAGGTTTGTGGGCTCCATAGAATAATGATGATATCTTAGTGTTCTCATATACCGTCACCTACCATAACATCAGGCACACAGTGGTTGTCTGTACATGTTGACTAAACAAATGATTACAGCTAACTTAATGAAAATTTATTACGTGTCAGATACTATACTAAAATTTTATAGGCATTTTCTCTTTGAATCAGCCTAGTAGGACCACTGGCTAAGCAATAGCAGAAATAATTATAGTAACATTGCTCACTACATGTCAG
>NW_011888804.1:5195747-5215841 GCF_000151845.1 Pteropus vampyrus
CCCCGTGTGATTCTACCAGTTTTTGCTTGCTTTTCAATGTTTTTGTAGAGTGACAGGTCCTTGGAATTACCTGCTCCATCATTTTCATTGACATCGCTCCCAAGACTTGCTATATATTGTGTGCGGAGGGGCCCTTTGGGACCTCAGCTGCTGTGTGATGTTGAAATGAACTCCGGGATGCCTGCAGTCCAGATATGTAAGGCTGCATCTCTTATGCTCTGTGGCCCTGGACGGTTCAGCTTCGGGTGTCTTCGTGAGGGATTGTTGGAGTTCACGCTCTTTCTTTCCTTTGTTAAGAGCCACCTTTGACAGCAGTATGTACAGGCAGCCTCTAAAAGCTCCTTTGCTCTCCCACTAGGACAACCAACTGTTGGGGCGTGCTAGAGTCGGAGGGATTTCGTGATACGTGGGATTTTCAGTGCTAAAATCAGATAGTCTCAGGCTAACCAGGATGATTAGTCATCAGATCTCCTCTCCTTCAAACACACACACACATACACACACACACATGCATGCACACACACCCGCAAATGTGTTGCTTTTGCTCTCAGTGGTTCGTCAAGCTGATTAAATTTTTGAATAAACATAAGACAGTTGGGCTCAGGGTGAGGTTCAAGTGAAGACGTGCAGTGCCTGGTCTTCACCTCTGTTCTTTCGACTGCACGAAAGTAGGTTAGCCAACCTCAGGCTCCTGGTTGTGTTTCAGACATTCATGTGGGTTGGCTCAGTGGCCTCTAAACATAACTCTAGTGAGAAGGATGTAATATCACGAATAATGATTTGCATACATCTTTCATGGAAATACAGAAACGAGTGTTTTATTTTCCTATTAGAATTTGATTTTGTTTTCTTTCCCTAAAGCACATCTATTTACCTATTCCCGTTCTCATGCTAATATTATTGACTGGAGAACACTCTAGATAAATGAATTGTGACTCTATAAAAGTGATTTCCAACGGGAGGAGGGCAGTGCTGGCATCTAGTGGGTGGAGGCCAGGGATGCTACTCAACATCCTACAGTGCACAGGACAGTCCCCGACACAAGGAATCACTTGGCCTAAATGTCACCAGTGCCGAGATTGAGACACTTTGCTTTAGAGGAGTGCATTGGAACCTGTGACAGAGGTGAAGTCAGCAAGACAGAACAAACTTTTAAAAATGCCTAAGGAAATATTTTCCCTTAATTTTTTTTTTTTAAACTGGTTTAATACAAGGCAACCACTTTACTCAAATATGCTCTGGCTTGCAATAAAAGCTACATTTCTGAGCTTTGGACTCTCAAGTCCAGATACAGTGAATCCCAAACTCCTTGCCACTTCTGCTCCCCTGTCTGTGCCAGGACTTTTTGGTGTAACGGGAGAGCAGGGGGCATACGCCGTATGTTTTTCATTCACTTACGCCGAAATTGTCTAAATGTTCCTTTTTTAATGAGCTACGTGATGTCCAAAAAGCCTTTTGAATCATGTTTATAACCCTTTAAAAAGCGTATTCCTCTTCGAAACAGGAAGCCACTTGGCGAACTGAGTAAACACAGCGAAACCTTGGAAGATGGGCGAAGGGAAGCGATTCCCTTTGAGAGCCTCTGGCTCAGGCGAAAGCCTTTATTGTCCCCAAGGGAAGCTGCTTGTGGCCACACTGGTTAGAGAGGTTGACATGACCACATCGGGAAGCAGGGACCATCAAGGCTCCCTGGCTTTCCTGGGTGACCAGATGCAACAGCTCCAAATGGGCCGGCACCTGTGATTGGTGATCCTTTTTGTGAGTCAGTCACAGTATAGCAGAAAAGATGCCTACCTCCTTCTGGACCCATCTCTCTGTATTTCCTCAAGGGGCTTATACTCTGCCTCTCCTTCTCACAGTCACATGAAGGGGATGGGCCAGGCGATCTCCAATGGGCTTTTCCCACTCTTTTGAGCTCTGCTTCTCTATGCTTCTCAGATGCCTACTTCAGACACTGCACTTGGAGCACTTGATGTCACTCTCCCATTTATCACCCGTAGACGTCACTAGCTGATAATGACTGCCTTTTCCACTAACTTCAGGTATGAGTTCAGAATCCTTTTTGATGGAGTTCTCTAAAGCAGCCACCTCTAATTGTTTAGTGTTGGCACACACACACAGGAAAGTGGACCAGTAGGTCAAACCTGTCCCAGGTAATAACAGAAGGTGTGACAATCCTTCTATAACCAGGGGCTTTTACCAAGACCCAACTACAGAAGCAGGAATAGAGGAAAAATGAAATAAAAGATAACATAAAATAAAATCAAGCGAAGGGAAGCAAAGTAAAACAAAACACAACGAAAATTAAATAAAGTCACAAAATAAAATAAAAACTAGAGCCGAAAGTCACTTGCTGTGTGACCTAAGGCAGACGACTGACTTCTCTGGGTCTTTGTTTCATGACCCATCAAAGGGTATGATAAGGGGTGCTTTCCCATTGTACTTTCTTCGCCCTCTATGTTTTTTTTTATAGTTGACAAAGTCCATTCGCATTTGTTGTGATAATAATCATATCCTCTATCCAGAATGCCGAGGCATATGACTTTTCATAATCTATTGTTTCTGCAACCAAGATGTGTTTTACAATCAATGTCTACAGTTAAGGTGACAAATCTCCTATTTTCTTGAATAAAACAAAAGTCATTTTTAAATCGACGAAGTTTTATTTTATCTATTTATTTAGTACTTAATATATTCCTGACAGTGTCCTGAGTAGTCACAATGGCCTATTAATGGCAAGTATTAGTAACTGTACATATTGACATCTTGATATTTGCCTCATTGAGACGAGTAAATTGAGACGGGAAAGATTCTCTTGCTCAAGGCGACGAGGCAGGTCAGGGTCAGAGTTGGGATTTGAACGGTGGTCCTCCGATACCAGGCTTATGCTCTTAGCCAACTTCCCCATTTCAGCCTTGCATAACCCTGTGAAGGAGACAGGGCAGGTGTTCCAATTCTCCTTTCCAGGTGTGAAAATGGAGACCACGACCATGAAATGGCTTTGTTTTGGGGTCATGTCAAGAAAACATTAGGGAACCTGGGGCTCTAAGCTAATAGGAAAGAGAATCGCAGTGTCCTGTAACTTCTGGATGTTAACCCTCCATCGATTGTTGGCTCTGGGACAGAGACTGGCTTGAGGACTGCTACATCCTTTCGAAGTTTTAAGAGGCCCCAGGGAGTCAGGAGGAAAGCCGCTTCAACTCGGTAGAAAGTTGAAAAAGATGTATGTTCCCAGGGAGACTTCAGCAGATGGTCTGGGACATTTGTTCATTCATTCAATGGGTAGTTACTGAAAGTCCTCTGTGTCTGCTCAGGTCAAGACACTTGAGTGAGTCCTGGGTTGGTGGGTGGGGTTGGCGGGTGGCCAGCATGTGAACTTACAAAGCGAAAGTCACTTGAGAGGCAGTGATGCAAATTGAAAGGGCACTAGCTTAGAAATCGGCCTCAACTTGGGTTAAAAGCCAGTTCTGCCATTCTCTAGCTGTGTTATCATGGGCGCGTGACTTCACCTCTCTAAGATCTAATTTCCTTATTTATGAAACAGGGAAAAGTGATAGAACATTGCTCATGGGGTGGTTATGGAGTTTACTTAACACCATGTGTGTAAGATACTTATCATATTGTCTGACACATAATAAGCCTTCAATAAGTGAAAGTTGAAGCCATTTATTTATTCAGCAAATATTTATTGAGCACCTACTGTATACCACGCACAGTTCTGAGCCCTGGCTTTGAATATCAATTGTATTATTGTCTCATAATGACATGCAGACCTAATCTCCTTGGACTTGACGCAGGTATCCTGAGACTTGAGTTGGTCTCGGTCCAGGTGTGTGAGCTGAAGTTTCTGAGCAGAGGTGTCTGGGACTCTTGAATTTTCTCAGAGTGGAGAAGGCAGCTCCACTTTTGACTGGGTGGGTAAATGGATCTTGTGGATCTCCACACAGGAGACAGGAGATGAGGCACAACTCATCCTATTTCTAGGGCTGTTCAGATCACATGTTCCTCTTGGTTTTCCATCCTTGGGTCATTTTTTGATTAAAGTACAAAGAAGTGGTTGCAGATTGTGTGGAAAAGGGGCATGGCCGGGGGGAGGGGCTCCTTCAATCCAGCTCAGGCTTTGCCTCTTTAGTCTTTCATATCTGTACCTGGTGCCACCTTGATGAAGTATATTCATATTTTGAACCTAGACTAACTTCCTCCTGAACCGATGATGACGATGACGACGATGATGATGATGGTGATGATGTTGTTGGATGTAGGTATTGTCGTAGACGATGATGATGGTGATGACGGTGATGATGCCATTGATGTTGTTTAGAAGGTGATGGCAATGATGATGATGATCAATTACCATGGGCTGGGCACCTATCGATGCAATTTTACATACGTTTTCTCCAAGTCTTGCAATAACTCTGTAAATTAAGCCATTATTGCAAGTGATAATGCAGGAATATGAGGCTAAGAAAAGAGATATGACTGTCCCAAGACCACACCACTAGGAAGAGACAGAGCTGGTCGCTAGTTGCAAACTTAAGACACCAACTCCCAACCATTCATTTTGCCAGTAAAATTATAATAATATTGAGTGCACGGTATTTGTCAGACGTTCTTTTGAGAACTTTACATGTATGATCTCATTGAACCCCTACCACTCTGTGAGGTAGATACTAATTTCATTTCCATATTATAGACTCAGAAAGAGAGGCACACAATTTGGCCACGGCCAGATGGTTGGTTGGCTGTAGATCTGAGGTACATGCCTAAACAATCTGACTACAGAGCCTGCTCTCTTATTTTTATTTAAAAGTTATCATCATATTTTTATTTTTCATGGAGGTATAATGTATTCACAGCAAAATATACATGAATTAATGAGTTGCAATGAATTTTTATGCCTATACACACCACCGCTAGATAAGTCTGAGCTATTAACCCACTCGGCCATGCTGATCTAATCCCCAGTTTGATGTCAGAATTATCCAATGCCTCTTCACACTTCTATATATACCCTCCACCCATATTCACAGTGTTACTACTAATTGCAAACCCACGTGATATTTATTATGGTCCATACACTGTTTTAAGCACCTCGCATGTATTAACTCACGTTAGCCCTATGAGGTTGGTGCTACTCTTATGATTATTCCCATTTCTCAGATGTGGCATCTGAGGCACAGAGAAGCTATGTGACCTCTCTTAGGTTCCACAGCTGGTGAATCACAGTGCTGCAGATTAAACCTGGACAGTCTGGCTCTAGAGTCCTTCACATGCTCCATTTTCTTAAATGCACACGCGATCCTTGCAAACAAAGTACAGTGATCAATCTCAGTTTACAGATAAGGAAACTAAGGCCCAGAAAGGTTAAAATAGCTCTCCTAAACATTTCTACCGGCAAGGCACAAAGGAGAGCCTCTGCTGATTTTTAAATACATGTATTTCATCACTGTCCTGTGAGAAGTCGGCCCATCTTCACCTTGATTGGCATAACTGAAGTACCTGTTTACCTCCTTCCAGGAAGCTCAAGTTTAAGGATAGCGCGAGCTCTGTCTGCTTGGTCTTTTGTTATCTATAGTCCCTAGTCCAGCATCCCACACTCGAGTGGAGGCTATGAGAGGAGGAAGGCTCAGGAAGAAACGTGCTTGCTCTTAGTGATGGCAGAGACCCAGGCTCCACCTTGGTGAGGCTGTGAGCATATAAATGCTTGTCTTTCTAACTCACCTCTGTGGCCCCTCAAGGTCCTGGGTCCATGTCTTCCTAGCTCTTCCTAGGGGGATAGTAAATCTTGACTTTCTCATTTTCCCCCCGGCTCGAAAGGATATGAATTCCGTAAATCTTGGCCTGAGTGACCATCGGGATGCATGAAATATGACAGGAAAGAGGCCAGGGAGGCAGAGTTTACACAGAGCGCAGCATCCAGTGGGCAGACTGGAGGGACCTTGGGGACCCTTTGGGCTGCACAGAGGCCTTGGCAGTCTCTGGCTGTAATAGATGGTCGCGGTCACTGCCATGCCAAGGTCCAAAGAGCACTGCCACTACATGGAGCAGAAGTGACAAGTTGCCCCAAATTGATAGATCCCTGTCCTGTTCCTCGCTCTGGGCCTTTGACGCCAAACAGGTGGGGAGGGAAAGGAGACCCATCCATTAGAGCTGACAGGGCAGCAGGAAGGACTTAGCTGCGATGAGAGGAAGAACTTCCTGCAAGGAAAGGCTATTAAGCCCTGGAATGAGTTATTGGGAGAGGTGGTGGAAGTGACTTCCTGACTTTGAGACCAAGATGGATAGTTATTGGTCTGCAAGAGTCCGGCCCAGTCTGTCTGTGTGGACCCTTGACCCCTTCGAGGAGACGGTACATCGGCTGCGTCGGCCTCCGAGGTCATTTGCGAATGCTCGACCATAATAAAATGATAAAACTCCCCTTGGGCAACAGGTTTCGTGGTTTCTTTTTTTGTGTGCTGTAGAATTATTATATGTTCATTGTAAATTTTTAAAAATCCAAATAATCTGGATGAGAATAAAGTCATACAGAAAACTTCCCTCCCACAGCTCTGTGCAAATCCCACTCCCTTTTCTGTAGATAACTACCGTTAACATTTAAGGTAAATCACAATAGACTTTTTTGAATGCACATTCGCATGCACACGTTCACACACAGCAGTCCTTGTATGATTTTTATTTTTCGACATAGCTGGGCACATACTACACTCATTGTTCTGATGTTTGCGTTTTTCCCTTGTTAACATCATAGGCATCTTTCCATGTCATTTTCCATATTTCATTCTCATATTTTAGACAGTTACTTCATCTTCCATAATATGGAGATACCATAATTCATTGAACCAATCCTCAACTGATTTACTTTTAGGTTGTTTTAGATTGTCAATGAAAAAATGCTGCAGTACACCACTAGTATTTATGTCCCTCTGTTCATATATAAGGGTATTTCTTTAGAACAGATTTCTAGACGTGAAACTACTGAGCAGAGAGAACTTTGTTGCCAGGTAGAATGTAATTGCTCTCTGAATGGATGCAAAGCACTTTCTTTCTAATGTTGTAGAAAAAATAATCCAACCTTCATCAACAATGGTTAGAAGCACTGTAAAATGTTTGTCAACAGGCTACCCCCATTCAAATTAACTTTTTAAAAATATCTACTGAGATTAAGCATCTGTTCATGTTTTTTCTGACTATTCATGTCTTTGATCCATCTTTTTTTCTATCAATTTTTTTGTCTTTTTTAAATTGATTTGTAAACTTCTTTACAGATTATGGTTATTGTCCTTTTGATCATTTTACATGATACAAATATTTTCCCCCAACCTAATCTTTAATTTTTCTCTATATCTCTTTTATTACCCATTTCTTCTACTTTATAACTATGTTATGTTCTGTTGTAGTATATTAACTAAAGCAATTTGTGTTCACTGTAGAAAAATGTAGACAATAATGAAAAAAAGACAAAAGATGTGAGTATACTTAACACTATTGAACTGTACACTGAAAAATGGCTAAGATGGTAAATTTTATGTTATGTGTATTTTATCACAATTTTAAAGAGAAAAAAAGAAAAACACTCATAATTGCATCTCCCAAAGAAACAAGCTCTTTCCTTTGGCGATATGTTTTCTCCGCATGAATATACCAAGTTTACTAATTTCTAATCTACTTTTCCACTTAACATGTCAAGACTAATTTTTAGCATTAAAAAGTCAACATGCCTGTTGATGGCTATGTGGTATTGTGTGCTAGTAATAAAATTAATAACAGCAGCATGTCACTGAGGGTTTACTATATGCCAGGCTCTCAGCTAGCTCTTTTCATATATAATCTCATTCAATCTCATTCAGCATGGTGTGGGCAAATTTAAATCTAAGGATTTTCATCTATAATCTCATTCAACCCGCTTCAATGTGATGAGGGGGTTACTATTATTATGTCACTTTCTCAGATGAGGAGACAGACTCCCAGAGGTAAAGTCACTTGTCCAAAGCCTCATAGTTGCTTAGAGGTGGGAGCTGAACTCGAATGCAGACCCAGATGCTTTACTCTACTCATCATATTGTTATTAGTGTCAGGGACCATGGAGTACCTAATCCCTTCTCAATTCTCAGATATTTAGGCTGCTTTAATGCTCCATCCATCCTGCCAATTGTAAATCATCCCGTAATTCTATTCCTTCTCAATAAAATCTCTTTGATTCTGTACTTCTTGACCAACCCCTTTTTCTTACCTTCCCAAATACTCATAAACACCTAGAGAGGCAGCATGGTGTGGGCGAATTTAAATCTAAAGCCAGACTCTCTAGGTCTGAGGCCTCGGTTCACCCTTTTCTAGCTGTGTGGCATGAAGCCAAATATCTAAACTCTTTTCTTCCTAATATTCCTACCTGTGTAGCGGAATTAAGAATAATAGTCTCCATCATAAGGCTGTGTGCAAATACACATAGACACACACACATAGTTATACATACATATATATTGTATTAGTTTCTTATTGTTGTTGTAACAAATTGCCTTGAATTTAGTGGCTTAAAACATTAGAAATTTATTCTCTTGGAGTTCTGGAGGCCAGAAGTCTAAAATGACTTTTATGGGCCTAAAATCAAGGTGTCAGCAGGGATGTGTTCCAGGGGAGAATCCGTTCCCTGCCTCGTACAACTTCTGGGGGCTGCCGGCATTCCTTGGCTTATGGCTGCATCACTCCAACCTCTGCTTCAGTTACCAAATCACTTTTTCCTCTTCTGTAATCAAATCTCCCTCTGACTCCTCCTTATAAAGACACTTGTGATTCCATTCAGGGCCCACCTAGACCCTTGTGATTCCATTCAGGGCCCACCTAGACCATCCAGTATAATACCTCCACCTCAAGACTCTTAATTTAATCACACCAGCAAAGGCTCTTTTGGCATATCAAGTGACATTTACAGGTTCTAGGGATTAAGACCTGTGGATATGTTGGGGGCCTTTATTCAGTCTAATATATACACATCTTTTTAAAAATAAGCAATTGCTATTTTTAGGGTGTAGACATCGTTTCTAATTCTTCTAACCAACCTCGGTGTCTATGATAAGAAAGACCTCAGTGTGCTTCTATTTAAATATTTTAATCAAAAGAAAGTTACAGTTTTTGAAATACAGACCATTTAATTCTGTAAAGTTCTTTCAAAATCAGTTCTTAGAGGACCGAAAACTAAAGTTACTCATCAGTAGAAACAGATGATGGTTTTTCTAAAAATTCATGAGATTGTAGTTGCCCACCCCGCCCCCCGCACTCCCAGGCTGAGCTTTACTCCACCATCACCTTCCTCCACTCCAAGGTCTCTCCTGCCTCTCCTCTGGCTCGCAGAGGCCACTCTGCATCTTGCTTCAGGGAGGAAATGAAAGCCATGACTTCTTGGTTCAACTTCTTTCTTTTTCTACTTTGATCCTCCAGAGCATCAACTGCAACTAAAATTCTAATACTTCCTCTTTTCCTGCTGCCAAAATTTAAGAGATGTCCCTTTTCCAGTCCCAAGCGACTCCCTTTAATTGAGCATCTGTATCATCCCCTCTCAACTTCTTTTAGGGAACTTGCAGCATCGTTTACACCAAATTGTCTCAAATTGTGTTTTGTAAAATACTAGTGGCTTAAACATGTCAAAGGAGGCTTTGAGGGGGGAATCTCTCTCTCTGTCTCTCTCTCTCATCTATCTATGTCTGTCTGTCCGTCCATCCATCCATCCATCCATCCATCCATCCATCCATCCATCCACCTATCATGTCTGTCATCATCTATAGATCAATCGATCGATCCATCCATCCATCTATCCATCCAACCATTTATCCATCCACCCACCCACCTATCTATCACCTATCTCTCTATCATCTTCCGTGATCAAATATGGTGGGAGCCTAACTGCTTCCTCATCCTCCACACACCCTCATATATCCCTGTACTCTGGCCACTGGGGAAATCCACAGAGTGCATTAGCATAGTAAAGGTCCTGGGAAGAAATGCAGCGAAATAAAACTAACCAAAGCCTGTTTATTTTCGTCTCACCAAGTTTTCCAAAACTGAACTGAAGAGAGACTCTCTTTTTCATGTATTTTTCCTTCACTGAATACCTTCAGACCGCAGTGTCCGTTGGGCCACCTGACCGGATTCCCTAACGAGACTGTCACCTGTTTCCTACACTGCCTTGCTGAGCTCTTGAAGCTTCAGCTGTCACCACAAACTGAGCGAATATTATGTGTCAGCCACATTATGCTCACAATTACCCTGGATGTAACAACTTTATGTGATTCCCAATTATACAGATAAAAAGGGGAGACGTAGAGATTAAGTCCTTTGACTCTGCTTAAATCAACAGTGAGTGGCAGACTTGTGGTTTGAACTAAGGTCTTCATGAACCCAGAGTTCATGGTCCAAAGCACTCCATTTCCCTGTTAGAAGCATCAAAGCTAAAGGCTACACTTTCATCTTTCACTAAGGAGCCCCCACATCCCAGTTAATTTCTTCAGAGCATGCCAGTTTCCAAAAATCCTACCTGTCTGACTTCCTGAAGAAGCCGAAAGTGTGTTTCAAATCCAAAAGGAAAGACCAACAGCTTCTCTTCTTTGGTGGCGTGTTTATAAACAGACACAAGACAGGAAATAGGTACCGTCCACCTCTGCCCCAGGATGTCTGCGGACAGAACAAAGAGCAGGGTCCCGTGCCCGGCCAGCTCGCAGGGCCTGTAACGTGATTGCTGCCTGACGGCGTGAAATGGATTCAAGGCCCAGGTCCATCTGGTTTGTGTATCGTGAACGAGCTGTTAAAGTGTCAGGACTTAACTTTTCTGGATTCAAGGAAGTCTCTTGAGGTTTTATTGAGCAGTTAAGATGGGTGTGAACCTCACTGGTGGGACCCACTTCTCCCGTATGATCTAAGAGACATGCACAGTTCACAGGATGGAGAAACACAAGCTTAGAAATATGACGGTGGACTCCCCAAAAATTAAGGTGCTGGGGACTTGGAATCCAGGCTCCACTGATTACGCACCATCACCACCATGCAGTCTCTCTCGAAGCTTCTGTACCTCCTCTGGGACATGGAGAAAATTACCTCGCCCAACTCACAGAGCTGCTTGGATGTGACAGATTACGAAAGTCATAAAGGCGTGTAGCAATGGGAAGGGATAGTCAGTAGCTTCTTCTCATTTCCTCTCTTGGACGGAGCCAGAAAGACCTCCAGGGACCTCGTCTCTTGTTTCTGTTCCTCCTCTCTCCTGGTCAGAACTAGGCTGTATTTCTACGCATACTCCTAAAAGATTCAGACTTGCAGCTGCTCTGGGTTCTGTGGTATTGGCTGCTTCTGGAGGTCCACCAGCCTTGGAAAGAAGATAAGAACATGATCTCAGGCAGAGGAAGGGGCAATGGGAGGTGTAGCAGTTTTAAAATATGTTTGCAAATTCCTTCACATGCCTCTCATCAAAAGATGGAGTTTAATTTCCCTCTTCTTGAACATGGGTTGGACTTAGTGTTTTGCTTCTAATGAATAGAATGTGGCGGAGGTGACGTTCTGTGACTTTTGAGGTTAGTCTAGGAAGGCGCTACAGTGTCCATCTGGCTCTCCTGCTTAGAGCGTCCACCCTTGGACCTCTGGGACCTGAAGCATCTCTCTGTCTCCTCTCCATCACATCTTGGTTCTCCTGCCCTCTTGTAAAATGACCTCATTGGACTATAAGTGGGGGAGACAAAGGTCAAATAATGATTCCTTGAAAAGATAATTATAGACATGATAGCTGCTGACATAGATATCTACTCTTTCTGTTGTTCAATATCTTTCTCTTCTTCAGTCCAAAGCACCCCCACTTTCTTTGAGGAGCTTGTCTTTCTCCATACCATGCGGTTCTGCTAGGCCTACTGATTACATGTGGCATCCTTACATCTGTTGTCCCAAGAATAGACATGTGACTCAGGCTGGCCAATCATAGCTGTTCATCCCTCTGGCTGCAGTGATTGGCTATGGAATGGGCACATGACCCAAACAGAGCCCCTGGAGTTTCTTCCTGGAAATTTATATGGGCGAAAGGAAATGGAAAGGATGTGAGAATGGATGGTGCTGTATATCTCACACATACTTTCCTTAGCTCCAGCCACATGAAGAAGAACCATTTTTCAGGAGAGAAAAAAAAAAAAAAAGGTCAACCTAGAAGAAGGCAGTACAACCAAGATTTGAGCAGGGAGAGAGAGAAAGATACTTCAAGTTCCAGAGGATTCTGAGTAGCCCCATCTCTGGGCTTTAGCTGTCACGTGAGCTAATAAAGCATCTTTTTTGAATGGCCTGGTTTGACCTGGGTTTCTGTTACTTGCAAAATAAAAGAGTTCTGACCCAAGCAAGTATTTTGCAGGAACCACACATAGAGCTACAAGAGCGTATAAGAGGAAGACCTGATAACAGCCACACAGGTGGAGAAGACTCCTTGGTGGAAGTGAGTCCCGGATGAAATGAGAAAGATGAGAAGGAGCTGACAAGACTAAGGATAGGGTCAGGTGTTGAGAAGAGTGTTTTCCAGGTAGAGAATGTGACACCTGCTATGGGCCTGAGTCAGGAGAGAGTGAGGCTCATTCAAGGAAGTAGAATAAGGGGAGTGTTGCTGGAAGGGAGAGAGCAGAGCACTGGTGGCTTTCAGTATTGTAGGACTTTACAGCCTGAAATAGGAAACAACCTCAAGTTCAATAACCAACATGCTGTTTGTAAACATTCATCTATCACATGCTGCCCAGAAATATCTCTTTAACCCTGTCTCTCCAGTATCTCCTGCATCCAGCCATGTCCTCCAGCCTCTTCTTTCCAACCCCTTCTCTCTTCTCCCCTTTTCAAGTCATTCTTGGTACCTCACCTCCCCTTTCTGGTCTACCTGCAGACGCTAAAAGCCCTTTGATTTATTCTGCAGCTCGAGGGTTCTTAAACTTGAACATGTACCAGAATCGAATCCCCTGGAGAGCCTGTGAAAACACAGATGGCTGGGCCCCAGCCCCAGAGACCTTACTTCAGCAGGTCTGGGATTGGGCCTGAGAAGTTGCATTTCTAACAAGTTCCCAGATGATGCTGATGCTGCTGGTCCCAGGACCACAGTTTGGGAACCACTGATACGGAGTCTCTTCCGCCATCCATCCCTCACATTATAGCCTCCCCCTTTTCCACCAAAAGGATCATTCCAGCCCATCACAAATGCACGAGGCATCCCTTTTGTTTATTGATTTGTAAAATGCTGATAATAACAGTACCTCACTGATAGGATCGATTTACATAAAGTGGCTTGAAAAGCAATCAACATTATTTAGGTGTTAGTTATGATTGTTTGGGCATTTTGTATTTTCCAAAGATGGTCACGACAGTACCGCCCATCCTATGTGGCTGTCTTAAAATGTGACCTCGATGCGCTTCCCATTGAATACTCGGACTACATCTCCTTGAAATTGGGGGGACATTTCGATTGCTTTGACTGGTAGTGTAGAAGAAATGAAGCTATGTGACCTCCAAGTCTACTTCATAAAAATGCCACATGCTTCCTCTTTGTTCTCTTGGATGGCTCACTCATGGAGCTTGGCCGCCATGCTGTGAGGAAGCCCAAACCAGCCCACGTGGAGACACCTCAGGTTGATATTCTGGCCAACAGTCCAGTTGTGGTCCCAGCCAACAGCCAGCATCAGCTGCCAGACATGGGAGTGAAGACAGCTCACGATGATTCCAGCCCTTAGCCGCTGAGTCACCCCCAGCTGTCAGGGCTTCCGGATGAGGCCCCAGATGTCATAGGCAGAGACAAGCTGTTCCCACTCTGCCCTGTCCAAACTACTGACCCATAGAATGAGTGAGAATGAATAAATGATAGTTTTATGTGATTTGTTATACATCAGTAGCAACTGGAACACTTATCATTAATTATTATTAATTGCCATAATGCTTTACATATCCCAAGAGACAAATAGTCAGGTGACATCACTCCCCAAGAAAGCAGAAAGAGCTATAGTTAATTTTTTATTTTAAGAGATCTTTACCACTTTTGTTCCATTCTATTTTGTTCCCTTAAGTCATACCTAAGTCTCTGGCCCTAGGATCCTAAGGTATGAAAGAACAATAATACTTGACCACAGGAAAGAAAGGACCCTTTGGAGACCAGAGTTAGGAGGATGCTTTGTAAAGTGGGGTTAGGGCAGGTGGATTTCTGTCTGCCCAACTTAGCTGTCTTTACTGCAACAGGAAGCTGCTGTCCTCAGCAGAGGACACACAGGTGGCAGTTCAGGGCCAGATTGCTCGGCTTGCAGTGTCATTTTGCTCCTAACTCTCTATGCGGCCTTGGACTAAGTTCTTACCTTTCTATTTCTTATCTGTATAATGGGATAATAATAGCTCTACCTCATAGCATTATCGTGAGCTCTAAATGTTAATACGTGCAAAGCACTGAGGACTGAATCTGGCTCACAAAAAGAGCTCCGAGTTTGCTATTTATTGTTATTGTTGTTGTTGTTGTTATTATTATTATTATTAGGAAGGGCTCCACTTTGCTAGCCTGTTCTGTCTTCTTCCTACTGCTCTGTCCAGATGCCTGCACAGAAATGGCCCTTGTCCTGCTCATTACAGTAAGACCCTGCCTGGGTCTAACTCATCCCCACTCCTCTGGATTCCGGGACTTCCTACACAGGAGCTCAGCCCCGGACGGTGACAGTGACCCATGGAGAATGCATCACGCCTGTCAGCATCCTGTTGCGTCAGTGGCCAGGGAGGCAATGTCCTGCTGGGAGAGAGAACTTTCCGTAAAGATGGATGGCCCTTCACTCCTTGACAGCACTCCAGCTGAGAGAGATCAGGGACCTGCTGAGGGTGGGAAGGGGCAGTGTGTATTAAATGGCCACCGGGCCCAGTGGGGGAGGACAGGGGCAGCTAGCTGAGTTTCCTCTGTTTCACCAACACCCAGCCTTGCAGACTGAGAAGCCTTCTCTCATCAACGAGGTAACTGCTCAGCTGCCCAAGCGTTTTTTTTTTGCATGCTGGTGAAACCCAAGCGTCATAAGCATGCATTATGGGGTCAAGTGGCTCAAGAAGGAGTCCTTGCTTTGCCATTACCTCGATCGCTAAACCTGGATCTATTGCTTCACTTCCTTTAGGTCTCAGTTTCTTTACCCACAAAATGGTAATAATAACACACGCTTCATGAAATTATTCTTCTAATTCTAAGAGATATACCAGGGAGGCCTCGAGAGAGGGCTGCAGAGCGAGACTGCCAACTGTGTTTTGTAAAAGGCCGGATAGGACATATTTGGAGCTTTATGGTCTCTGTTGTAGCTACTCAACTCCACCGCTGCAGCAGGAAAGCAGTCATAGACAATATGTAAATGAAGGGGCGTGTTCCAATAAAACTTTATTTGCAAAAGCAGGCATCAGTGGGATTTGGCCCACAGGCTGCAGTTTGAGAACCCTGGTCTAGAGTACAGTCTTCCAGAGCAGATGCTCTGAATCTTGGCTTGCCTGGGTTTAAATCCCAGCTCTGTCACTTACTAGCTGTGGGAACTTTCTTCGGCTAATGGCAGTAGTAAGAATTTCTGCATTTATAGGCAAAGCAGTTGCAATGGTATCTTGCAAATATTAATCACAATATATAGGTGATCAGTCTTACTTTTGTTATTACAAAGATGAGTAAAACATGACTCTACCCTTAGGGATAAACAAGTCTGGGGATGGGGAGAATAAACCAGCCAGCGGACCGTGAGAAGACTTGAGGCCAAGCCTTAAGCGGGTACTGTGGAGAAAACGGCTTATTGTTCTCTCTGGATTGCTGGCAAGTTCACATTTAGAGAAGATCACATTTGAGTTGGGTCTTGAAGCATGAATAGGAGTTTACCAGGTAGCAAATAGAAAAGAAGAATACCAAGAATACCAAGAGGGTTAAACAGAATAGACAGATCCACAGGACATTCTAAGTTGAGAGAATGACTGGAAATCTAGGGTGTCAAGTTATGCCAAGCTTCTGATACCCTGAGAGAGATTCAATACCCTGTCATAGCTTCCTGATATTGTGTAAGATCAGACCTCTTCCCTTTTCTCCAAACTCTTTCCACTTCATGAAACTTTCATTTTATATCCTGATTGATTTTCCTAAAACGGTGATTCATTCTTATCTTTCTAAGGTGAGGTTCCCCAGAAGCAGACCCTGAGATGAAGTTTGAGTTCAGGTGATTTATCCAGGAAGTACTCCCAGGTGAGTGGGAAAAGCAGGGCAAAGGAGAGGAAGAAGCCAAACCAGAGTGTGAAGTCCAGCTAGAGTGTGAAGTCTAGCCCGAGACAGCCTCGTCCTTGTGCCCTGGGGACGCTCTGCAGTGGGAGGTGCACCTCAGAGTTGCATCCCAGCTGACGGAGGACTTTTCATCGTCTTGTCCCAGCTAATCCTGGATTGGCCAAGGACTCTGCCTGCGGGACAAAGCTCCCAGAGGAGTCCTGCTCTCGCTTCTGTGTAGACATAGGGGTTCCAAAGACAAGAGGGTCAGTCTGGCTAAGAGGGTCAAAAGTGCAGTCCTTAGAAACGGACGTGCACGGAAGCTTGGAGAAAGGCATCCATAACCCACAGACCAGGTTGGAGAGGCCCCGAGCACAGTGCTGGCCGTGTTCACTGCTCCGCCTTTGATAGGCGAGAGCCCGATGTTCTCTCATGTTTGGCAAGACGCCACACTGTGATAACATAACACTCCAAACCTTCTAAATGACAATCATATTATCACATTCCCCTAGTTCAAATCCACCAAGGTTTTCAGAACAAAATCAAAAGCCCTTAGGTGAGCACTCAAGCCCAGCTACAAATTGGCCCCCACTCAGCATCCTATCTTCCGTGATGCTTCTCCGAACCTTCTACTTGATTCTTTGTTACCCAAAATACCATGTACAATGAGCCCCGCTACACCCCAGTTCCCAGAATGATGCTCTCCCTCTCCTGTCTAATGTCCCGCGATGCACTGGTCTTGATTCTGACTTCCAAACTAATCTCTAGCTATGAGGACTTTCCTCCCCCGCCTCCAGTCTTCAGTAACCCGGTAGGCTCAATAACTGCGTTTTGAGTGAGTTAATGAGAGCATGACTTTTGAAATGTTCTCCTGAAGCTAGGGAAGAAAAGAGGACTGAGAAGCACCTCACAGCACCCACTACTGTTTTATCCACACCCGATAACGTCATCCCCATTTGTAAGTAAAGATACCGAAGCACAGGGAAGCATTATAAATGGCCCAAGATCTCTCAGCAAGCAGCAGTGCTAGAGTTCAAATCCAAGACTCCATATCAACTGTGTTCTTGTTACACTCAGAAGTCACTATCCATCCACGGACATGGATGAAAATTCAGAGATAGATCATAGGAACTCTTGATACCGAGTGCTTTGAGCATGTAATTCTGCACTCATGCACCTCCACATACCTGCTAGTGTTTTCCCCATAAGAGTTTCTTCTGCAAGTCTATCATCTGACATTCTTCTATCTGGTTAAAAAAAGAAAAAAAGAAAAAACAAAAAAAAGCAGGTGAAACTTAACAGTTAAGAGAGGTGGCCTGAAGCCTGGACAACCTGGATTCGAATCCCAGCTCTGCTTTTTGTTTTTAGCTGTGACTTTGGTTGCTTAGCTTCTTCGAGCATCTTCTTTTTCAATTCTAAAAACATGTTAACAATGTCACAGATCGTTGGGAGGACTGTATGAGATGATATCTTAAAGGGCTTACTCAACAAATGATCGAGATGATGAGCTAAGGATGACCTCAGTGATAGTGATGTTGATGGTGATGATGATGGTGATGATGATGATGATGGCGATGATGATGATGGCAATGATGATGTTGATGGCGATGATGATGGTGGTAACGATAGTAGTGATGTTGATGATGATGGTGATGATGATGATGGCAATGACGATGTTGATGGTGATGATGTTGATGGTGATGATGATGGTGGTAACGATAGTAGTGATGTTGATGATGATGATGGTGATGGTGATAATAATGATGGTGATATGTGCCAACGCAGAAAGAAGACACCTTGCGCTTAACAAAATTTATCCTCGGTCATCAACTGTCATTGATGAAGACCTATGTCGATGCATCATTTTTGGCACAGCCATCCCCGATAGGACATGGGTAGAACTTCACTGGGTGACCTAACCCAGCTAGAGGTTGGGGACCTCACATAAGCAGAGCAGCCTGGGAATGAGAGGACCTGGTTCTTTGTTTTGTACAATCAGCACAGAGTCCTGAGTGTCTCCGGACAAGTGAAGTCCTGCCCCCTTGTCTGAGCCTCTACTTTCTTCTTCTTAAGCTGAATAAGTTGGACAAGATAGAAAGGAACTCAGAGTCAAAGAATCCTACATCTGATGTCTGTTAGCGTAGGGTCTCACTGCGGAGACCATGACTATTTTTGCTAGTTCATCACCCTTTCCATAACTTTCAATCTTTTATATTTTGCCTTTTATCCTTTACGTGCCCAGGACACAGAAGGAGGCTATTATATGTGTTTTCCAAAATAAATAATAATAGCTAATGATGCATTAGGACTTACTTTAAGAGCTTCTGTCACAGGTCAGATTCCTGAGGAAGCAGACTCTGAGATGGAGATCAGCAAGCAAGACGTTCACAAGGAGGCTTTCTGAATCAGTGACAGGAAGGATGCAGGAGCGAGCTGGGACAAGGTCAGGTTCGCACAGTCTGAACAAAGACCTCAGACAACCCTACAGAGAACCTTGAAGCCAGGATAACTCTTCAGATCTTCTCCCACTGTGGTGAGAGGCACAGCTGCCTTGGGAAGGTGGGGCACCCTTGGATGATATTGCTCTTTTTACAACCGAGGCACCCCCCAAGAGATTGACGGCTGAGATCTAGCAGATGGCAACACTCTTAACAGCTGAGGGGACAGGTCTTTCATTCCTGAAGGGGGAGCTGGGCAGCACATCACATCATTCAGCACAGATATCGTTATTTCTATTAAAAACTATAAATTTCTCAAGATCTGATAATTGGTAAGGAAAAGCGCTGGGATTTAAACCCAAGTCTGTTGGACTCCAAATCAACTTTATTCTTGCTACACTCAGAACTTACCAGAGGACACGCTTGAGAAGGCATATGTGCCCACTCTATTGGGCCATGGGGCAGCAAGGGAGGTAGCTCAGAGAGCCACAGATGGGAGAGGAAACACGAAGAAACACATCAGACCAGAGGAGACATTTTAGTGAATAACAGTTGTCTCTGCCATTAAAATAATTAGCCAGTTAGCAAAGATTATTCCCCCAGAGGAGTGATAATGCTTTCAGTTAGTTCTTTCTCAGGAAGAGCCACCCTTCATTCCATTCAAAGAGCAAATTCAGAGTGAGTAGTGGTTAAGAACATTAGCTCTGGAGGCCAAAACACTTGGCTAGGATGCTCCGTGTCTCCCTTTTCTAGCTGTGTGACGATGGGCAGGTTACTTACCCTCTCTGAGCTTCCATCTCTTCATCAGTTAAAGGAGAATAATAACAGTATCTAACTATGGAAGTTGTTGGGACTAACAGATAAAATCTTTGAAGTATCTGGCACATAGAGACGCTACATAAAGTTTAAAAAAAAAAAAAAAACAGCCCATATATCACAAATATTACACCCAAATGCAGAAACAAGAGATGGTGGGGAATGTGCATATTATACATATCTCCTCTGCTTATTGTGACATCAGACTTTACTCACACAACACAAAGATGAAATTATTAAGAATTTTAAGGCAGCAGCACAAACACATTAAGCCAAGTGTAACGTGACTGAGGCGCACAACCTCCTGGATAGAATGGCAGGGAGATGCTTTCCTGACTTCCAACTGCTTTTCCTCTTCCTTAGAATCAACCTCTCTGACTTCAGAAATGCGGGAGATGATGCCCTTTTTGATCTCCGACTCCTGGCAAGCTTCCTACCCAGCACCTACAATCATAACACCATCATAAGCTCCCTGTGAGTTACAATTATTATCTCCAGTTTACGGGGGGTGAACGTGAGGCAGAGGGAGATGACAGGACCTGCAGGTACCGAGCGTTCACACCAGGATTTGAACCCGGGTCTCTTTGGTTCCAACCTCTGGGCAGC
>NW_011888804.1:5217421-5219887 GCF_000151845.1 Pteropus vampyrus
ATTATATGTGTTTTCCAAAATAAATAATAATAGCTAATGATGCATTAGGACTTACTTTAAGAGCTTCTGTCACAGGTCAGATTCCTGAGGAAGCAGACTCTGAGATGGAGATCAGCAAGCAAGACGTTCACAAGGAGGCTTTCTGAATCAGTGACAGGAAGGATGCAGGAGCGAGCTGGGACAAGGTCAGGTTCGCACAGTCTGAACAAAGACCTCAGACAACCCTACAGAGAACCTTGAAGCCAGGATAACTCTTCAGATCTTCTCCCACTGTGGTGAGAGGCACAGCTGCCTTGGGAAGGTGGGGCACCCTTGGATGATATTGCTCTTTTTACAACCGAGGCACCCCCCAAAGAGATTGACGGCTGAGATCTAGCAGATGGCAACACTCTTAACAGCTGAGGGGACAGGTCTTTCATTCCTGAAGGGGGAGCTGGGCAGCACATCACATCATTCAGCACAGATATCGTTATTTCTATTAAAAACTATAAATTTCTCAAGATCTGATAATTGGTAAGGAAAAGCGCTGGGATTTAAACCCAAGTCTGTTGGACTCCAAATCAACTTTATTCTTGCTACACTCAGAACTTACCAGAGGACACGCTTGAGAAGGCATATGTGCCCACTCTATTGGGCCATGGGGCAGCAAGGGAGGTAGCTCAGAGAGCCACAGATGGGAGAGGAAACACGAAGAAACACATCAGACCAGAGGAGACATTTTAGTGAATAACAGTTGTCTCTGCCATTAAAATAATTAGCCAGTTAGCAAAGATTATTCCCCCAGAGGAGTGATAATGCTTTCAGTTAGTTCTTTCTCAGGAAGAGCCACCCTTCATTCCATTCAAAGAGCAAATTCAGAGTGAGTAGTGGTTAAGAACATTAGCTCTGGAGGCCAAAACACTTGGCTAGGATGCTCCGTGTCTCCCTTTTCTAGCTGTGTGACGATGGGCAGGTTACTTACCCTCTCTGAGCTTCCATCTCTTCATCAGTTAAAGGAGAATAATAACAGTATCTAACTATGGAAGTTGTTGGGACTAACAGATAAAATCTTTGAAGTATCTGGCACATAGAGACGCTACATAAAGTTTAAAAAAAAAAAAAAAACAGCCCATATATCACAAATATTACACCCAAATGCAGAAACAAGAGATGGTGGGGAATGTGCATATTATACATATCTCCTCTGCTTATTGTGACATCAGACTTTACTCACACAACACAAAGATGAAATTATTAAGAATTTTAAGGCAGCAGCACGAACACATTAAGCCGAGTGTGACGTGACTGAGGCGCACAACCTCCTGGATAGAATGGCAGAGAGATGCTTTCCTGACTTCCAACTGCTTTTCCTCTTCCTTAGAATCAACCTCTCTGACTTCAGAAATGCGGGAGATGATGCCCTTTTTGATCTCCGACTCCTGGCAAGCTTCCTACCCAGCACCTACAATCATAACACCATCATAAGCTCCCTGTGAGTTACAATTATTATCTCCAGTTTACGGGGGGTGAACGTGAGGCAGAGGGAGATGACAGGACCTGCAGGTACCGAGCGTTCACACCAGGATTTGAACCCGGGTCTCTTTGGTTCCAACCTCTGGGCAGCGCCCCCCTCAATTTCACTTGAGCATAGATACTTCCAGACCCACACAGACCTGTGCACACGTATACACGTCCAGTCCCCACGTCCCCTGCAGCCTGTCTAACCTAGCTTTGAACTTTTCAAAGACGGTAAGCTCGGACACCAACATTCGGTCGGTTCCACAAATAAAATGGAAGCCCATGGATACGTCTGTGATTGACATAACGTATCGGCTGGTTTCACTGTTAATTAATGCAGAGAGGAATCATTAAATCAGATCAAATTCATTTTAAAAATGTTCAGCTCTGCTCTCCTCTCCTCCCCATTGTGAGGGCTGTATGGAGGGCTGCGGGGGAGGGGAAAGGGAACAGATACCGCGATTTAATTTTTCAAGTAACACTGTTCAAATAAAAATACATTTGTTCGAATGAGATTGCCCTGAAACAGCGTTTGCATTGATGGCTCTGAGAGTAATTCTATTAAGCCAGAGCATATTTTTCATCGGGAGGCAGGAAAAGAGAGTGAGTGAGGGAGGGAGGGAGGGAGAAAGGAAGGGGAAGAGGGGCTGAAAGCCGAATGTATCCTTATGGAGCTGCAAAAATTGGATATTTTAACCCATTTTAACTCGGGTTTCTCCGCTGAAGTTGGTAATCATTCTCTCTCCTGCTGTGGGGTTCAGAGGGTTCGCCTTATCTCAGAAATGACCGCGCTCTGAGGCTCAGCTAGGTGGGCTGATGACCACGCTCTGAGGCTCAGCTAGGCGGGCTGCCGCGCTGGGCACACGCTCTCAGTACGTGCTGCGCCAGGCAGGTTGGGGGCCGCAGCAGCCGTGGGAATGTATGTAGCCATTGCTCCCGGAGAGAATGGCAGTGTGAGAAAGCACTTGG
>NW_011888804.1:5222170-5227190 GCF_000151845.1 Pteropus vampyrus
ACACCTGTCTCTTTGGTGGACCATCTGGATCATATGCAACACTCGCTCTCATGTATACCATTATCATTTTTTCCAGTCTGCCACTAAGGACTTTTGTCCAGTCACCCACTGAATGCAGCAAGGTGTGATTTAGGTCCCTACGACAGGGCCGTCCGTAGTGGCACCGTGACATCCAGAGTAGGAATTGGAGGCTCTTGATGCCATAAGTGACTTTTGAAGTCTGTAGCCTCTTTGAGATATTATCAAAAAATGGTGCTGATGGGGGATCATACAGAATTATGGAAAAGACTAGTCTTTGTAGATGAAAGAGAAACTGGACCCCATTGATAACTCACCAGTAGAAGTCTCCAAGACTATGTTGGAAATCTCTTTATCAGATGGCTTGGAGACAGCTGCTCGATGTCACGTCTGTTAAGCAGGTAAGGAGAGGTTTCAAAACAACAGACACCAAAGAGAAGAAAGGAAAATACTCAGTCTTCATGAAGCCCCTACTGTGCGTCAGCCCTGAGGAGAGCATAGTAATCGTTTAATATCATTCAATCTGGTGATTTTTGCCCTAACTGCACATAAGAACCATCCAAAGTGATTTTTAAAAGATACGGGATGCCCAAAACCCAGCCCCAGGTTCTAAATCAATTGGCTTTGGCTGAGCTTAGACAAAAGTGTGTTATAGAAGCACCTCCCTCAGGTGATTCTAATCAGAAGCCAGAATTAAGGATCCACTGGTTTGATCTTTGCAATAAGATTAACGTTATTAATGTCTAACGTTGGCATTATTCACATTTGCATTTGCGAGATGATGAAACCGAGGCTCAGAATGGCTTAAAAACTAAGCCAAGGCCACACACGGCTAGCACATGTGCTGGGATTCATGCCCAGGGGTGCCTACTGCCAAGGTGGCCAGAGTGAGCTGGGCCCCCGGACACCTTCAGTCTCACTCACGATGACCCTCAGTCACGTAGACCTGGTAATGATCGATCAAAACAAGTGGCCTCTATCAAAACACTCCTCCCCAGAAGAACAAGCTCTGCGGACTCTACCTTGTGCAACTCCGTGTGGAGTCCTAAAGATTAAAATGGTGATGGAGGTGGAGTCTGGAATTTGTCCTTGTCTCTTTTCCGATGAGAGGGCTCACTGGGACCTTTTTAAATATCATCTTAAACTGTACCCCACGGGCAAAGGGAGCACAAGTTCCTACCAGGGGTCTCAAGCCTCTCAAGGAGGAAAGAGGCCACCGAGGCCTCTTGGCTCTTTATTGCCTTAATTAGCTGTTTGGTGACCTAACGGTCTCTTTGATACACATCCAACGTCGGCCTGTGAAATATGGGGAATGTCAGCCTATCGAACGAGGGTCAGCCAGACTGTCAATACCGTTGTCCATCAGGCTGATCCAGGCTGGGGGCTGACCTGCAGTGAAATGCTTGAGCCATCTGGCCCCTCCCCTTGGCAAAAGTGTTGGTGGCGTGTGGGGCACAGCTGGTGGCTGGAGGAAAGGTGACAGTGTCGAGGCCATTGGGCGGCCGACTTCAAACCAGAGGCCCAGGAGAGCAAACAGGAGGGAGAAAACAGAGAAAGCACAGTCCAAGTTAAACAAACGACAGCAAAGCCAGAGGAAGACAAAAAAATCAACGTCGGGACAAGAGGAGGATCCTGGGGACACCCAGTGGGTGGTAAGGCCTCGGGTTAACCCTGTCTGGACTGTTGGCTTCTGGGAGCACAGAAAATTTCCCTGAGTAATTACCAGGGCATGTAACACACACGGAGAAACAAAAACCGTAAGGTTCGTGACAACTGAAATATCAGTGTGCACTAATAGTATGACATGGCTAAAAAAGAAAAAAATCAAAGTCATCCATGGATGCATTAATAGAGGTATACTGACTGCAGTAAAGGAGACAGTTCCTTCGTTTCCCAAGTATTAATTGAGCATCTACTATGCGCCATGGATTATTAGAGTTGCTGAAGGTATTACAGTAAACCGAACAGACACAAATCCTGGCTCTCATGGAGCTTTCAAGGTAATGGGGACAGATATTAAAAAAAATAATGATTAAATGTTATTGTACGTCGACATACATGATAAAGATACGCAGAAGGAAGGAAGGACCTGGGAAGCAGTTTGCCGCTTTAAATGGGATTATAAGAGATGTCTGTGAGAAGGCGACATTTGAGTAAAGTCCCAAAAGAGAGGCGAGAGCAGGAGAGAGAGAGTCCCACCGGTACGGGCGAATGGTCTTCTAGGCAGAGGGAGCGGCCAGTGAAAAGGTCCTGAGGTGGGAGTGTGCGTGGACCGTTTGAAGAGTTATGACGGGGCTATTGAAAGGGGAGAGGAGTAAGGGAGAGGCCAGTGAGAGGTGAAGTTAGAGAAACCGTGCAGGCCAGGATTCGCGGGGCTCGGGGGACTGCGGCCCAGATGTTAGCTTCCATTCTGAGTGAGGCGGACAGTCGTGGGAGGGTTTTGCCCAGAGGGGTGACATGATCTGACATAGGTTTAAAAGGGTCCCTCTGGCTACTTTTGAGAGAAAAGACTGTAGGAGGCGAAGGCAGAAGCCGGGAGACCAGTTAGCAGGTTTCTGGCTGCCCGTCCCTGAACCGAGGTGGCTTGAAGTGTCTATCTCCATCTTTAAATTTCTCTATATGCAAATACTATATATATATTATGTCAATACTATAGATAAGTAGATAGATAGATAGATAGATAGATAGATAGATAGATAGATAGATAGACTTTACATGTAGTCAGAAATATATAGCGTTTACTTGAAGATCTACTTAAATATATATCACATCTATCTAGACATATATCGCATCTATTTATCCATCGCTTATCACCAATCATCTATCTATCCATCATGTATCGATCTAGATCTATATATGCCAAAGAAGAGAAACAGAAATTCCAACATGTGAGGAGATAAGATAGAAAAAAGTGAGTCTCTGGGGAAGCATTGTGGGGCGGGGGGAGGAAGGGAAGCAGAGTTTGTGCCAGGACCACACATCGACGAGTTTCGGTTGATCTGTGGCACCGAGGAGCCGTGGAAGGTGTTAGAGCAGGGGGTATGGCGATCAGACTGATTTTAGGATGATCCTTCTGGATGCAAAGCAGAGGAGACGTTTGTGGGGATCATCGGGATGGCTCTGGCCGATGCCGGGGTGGGAGTCCTCGGTGGCTTGGTTTAGAGGCTGGCGCTGAGGATGGAGAGAAGACCAGATCTGAGTTAGGGCCAGAATGTAAAGTTGAGGGGAGGTGATTAGGTGATGGCGGTCTGACATTATTCTGGTAGAAATTTATGATGTAGTCAAAGGTGCTCTTCGTAGCAGCAGACCTGACCCCGTCTCCAGTCACCTGATTCGACTGCCTCCACCTAAGATGGCCTTCTCTGTCCCCTGTCCCCTTTTCTTTTCCTCTTCGCCCGACCTCTTTTTAAGACTCAGCTCCCATGTCCTCCTCCACGAAGCCTCACCCGACACCTCCACACTGGTTTCCTGCCCGATGTCATTTGCCCACCTCAGATCGCGCTTGTACGCTCTAGCCACTGATGTGTCGAACCTCGACTTCTCAGCTACGTCATCTCTGATTCACAGAAAGCGTGGTGTGGGCTGACCCGCATGGCTCTCCAAATTCTGAACTGTAATTATCCACTTACTTGTCCACTTCTCTCATTAGTCTTAGTTCATTGCTCCACCCCCAGCACTTAGTAGAGTTCTGAATGTTTATTAAACGAATAGACGAGTGGATGGAGGTACAGAAAAATGGATAGAAGAAAGGTTATTATTCTTCCCAGCATGATGAATCAATCGACACAGAAAAATAATAATTAACTGATGTCGAATGGCTCATTAGCATCCCTTCTGAGGCATCTCATTGAGATACCACCAGTCCTCCACGCTAGGGGATGACAACTTTTTCTTAAAGGGCTAGAGAATACTCAACTCTGCTGTTGTATGAGAAAGCAGCCATAGACAACAGATAAATGAGTGGGTGTGGTTGTGTTCCAATAAAACTTTATTTATAAAACAGGTGGCAGATAGTTTACCTACCCCTGGTTTAGATATCTGTCTCACTGAGAAACTCTGCCCTTGATTTATTTATTCCAAAGGGCTTCCTCTCTCTGTGTCCAGTTTGTAGTGCTACATGGTGATGATGATGATGATAGTAATGGTTATTGCTAACATTTATCATGTGTTTGCTCTGGGTCAGACTCTGGCCTAAGCCCTTTCCATGTATTATCTTAACTAAGTCCCAGAACCACTGTACAAGCTCCTAAAGCTATCCCACAGCACACTGAAGAAACTGAGGCACAAAGAAATAAAACAACCCAAGGTCACATAATTTTAACTGGCAAAGCAGACCCCCTGACCACTGGGTCCGGGAGATGAATTCGTCTCCATATGTCAGTCTAGTGATGCTAATAGTGAAAACAGCAGAGCAACATTTGCTGAAGTCTCACTCTGTTCCAGGCACACGTTAAGTGCTTTACAGTGATTTCTCTGAATTTTCTCAGGCACACAAGGTTAGCATCTTGCTGTCACAGCTACCCAGGGTCACACAGCAACAAGGTTGAATTTATACATACTGTCTGCTCCATGCCCCACTCAGATGCTGGGAACTTTCTAGAAAATGGACTGTTTGACTCAGTAGCTTTACTCCCCTGATGCTACACTCAGTCCCGAGTTTCTTTCATCCTGCATGGGCTGTGCCTGTGGACCCCACGGGTGCCTTTTATCTTATCGTGCCACCCCCCACCTCCCCCACATTGCTAGCTGTCACGTTTGTTATTCTAGGATAAACTTTCGGCAGATGTAGCACATACTTTGGAGTCAATGCCCTGTGTTATCCCAAAGATAGTTCAAATATTTGTGGCCTTGTCAATCTCCATCTCACTGGACGTGTGTCGTGGCAGCACAGGAGGGGCATTTGATTCCTGGAGCCGGGTGTGAGCAGCATGTGGTAAGAGGCTTTCATGGGCGGCCACGGAAGGCAGGTGGTAAATACACCAGCTCTTGGCCCCAGGCTGCA
>NW_011888804.1:5230025-5233386 GCF_000151845.1 Pteropus vampyrus
AAGAAACATGTGTTTTTACAAAACTGTCCCCCTGATAGCGACTTCAAACTTGCAGAAAGATGACTTTTCCTCCTGAATGCAGCTGGGGCTCTTGGTGTGAGCTGTATCGAGTGGAAGTCCCACTGCGGGAGGTGAGAGATTGCAGGACGGCATGGTTGGAAGGGACCTCAATGGCTAGCGTCCCCTTAACGTAGCCGTGCCAAGAGGCTGTCCAGCTAATGCTTGGACACTGGCAGAGATGAGGGACTCATTCTTGCAAAGTGGCCTAATTTAGTCCCAGACAGCTCACGGTTACCTAATGTTCCTTTGGGCATATCGACAGAATCTGTTAAAGTTGAAAATGTGCTCTTTCTACAAACTGGAGATGCCTGAGAAGGTGTGTTCAGGGGTGATCACAGCTACATTGTAATAGCAAAAAAAATTGAACGAATCTATTTTTTCTCCAGTAGAGAAGTGCATGCATAAAATGTAGTATGGTCTTTCCATGGAACATTAGATAGCCATGAAAAAGGAGACACTAAGTCTATACATATATATCCCTGTGGATAAATGCCAGAAACAATGGTGAACGAAAGTGCTTCTTGAACACTTCTGGAACATTTCATACCGTTTAGTTCTAGGCGTGTTTAAAATAAATCAACACGAAACTCATCTACGCATTTTTTATGGTAATTATATGTGTGCAAAGGTATTTGAAAAAGTCTACATAGGAAGTTAACAAACTGACAACAGAGGTTATCCCTGGGAGATGGTTCGGGGGGAGAAGAAGCCTCTGAAGCCATCTGCAGTGTTAAATAATGTTATTAAGGATGGTATATTACTGTAGAGTTTAGGTAATTAACATTTATTTGACATGCTAATAAGTTCTTATTAGATTGTGCTAAAATCTGCCCTTTCTCAAGCTTCCTCGGTGTGCTCTATTTTTTTTCTGCTGAAAATATGCGAAAATGGGGTTTGCCTTTTTCTGGGTCAGAAATCTCTGTTCCTACAACCTTGCTCTCTTGCCTGTTTTCAGACTTCTTACGTTCATAACTTCTCCCCTGCATGCGTGCCTGTGTCTCTTCCCTCTCTCCCACTCCCTCCCTCTCTCGTTCGCCTTCCTCTGTGCTCTGAAATCAAAGAACTAGCAGAAGAAGGGGAAGGAGGAGGAGGAAGAAAGGGAAGAGGAGGAGGAAGAGGAGGAAGAGGAGGAGGATGGTTAGAAAAAAATAAGACTCACCCATATTTCCACCACCCACAATTAGCCATTATGAATGTGTTGGCACATTTTCTAACCATCTCCGTTTTATATTTATCCATTTTAAAATTAGGAAGACACAAATTCATACTTCTTAAACGCGATTGGAGCATCTCAGGAAAGTGAAATTCCCCTCGTCCAGTCGCAATTGCAATTCTACCTGCCCCCGTCTCTACCCCGACACGTACTCTCACGAGCTCAGAATACACGCTCCCATTTTAATATGATTCTTACAGACTTACATATGAATCCTTAAACCTCTGGAGGGCCTCTGGGTTGTCTCCAATATCTTAAGTGGGACCTGAATCACTTTGTGACCAGAATGGTCCCTCCACATTATGTTTTGAAAACCTTCCTGGTGATGTGTGTATCTCTCGTTCACCTGCTTTGAATTACAGCCTTAAAACGCATGCGCGCACGGTGTCACATGTACCCAATCCACCGCTGGTGGACATCTAAATCGAATCCAATTTTTTTTTTTCATACAAATCATTTCGTAGTGGACATACTCGTATATCTCCTTGTGCAGGAGTATAAGAGTTTCTCCAGTGGCACCCCCCCGTCCCCAAGAAGTGACAGGCATGTCTTTCCCCTGATAAGCAAGGGCATCCAGCATTGACTCTAATCTTCAAAACGTGGTCTCATCAGACGAGCCAGTCAATGAACATTCGTCGGAGAACCTGCTAGGCGCCTCTGTTCCAAGTAGAGAGGCTACAAGACAAGCATCTTCACCCCTGCACCTACTTAGAGTTTATAACCTCATGTAGGAGACCAACGGTAAGCCAATACTCCAGGCTCTTAAGTACACATAAGTGTGTGACCTTCTTTGAAGAAGAATGGGGACCCCGAGAACAGTGACAGGGGACCAAGCCTGGCCTAGGTTTGGAGAAGACGTCCTGGAAGAGGAGACACTTAACTGGGCTCCAAAGGATGGATGAGTGGAAAACAGGATGGTAGATAAACATCTCCGTGGAAGAGACCTAGAAATGAATGAGAACCGGATGAGTGTGTTCCTGCCTCGGGGTCTTCACACTCCCTGTACTTTCTGGCTGAAATGCTTTCCACTCAGTTCTTCTGTAGCTTTGTAACTGCCCTGCATTTGTCACGTATGTGACCCTGGTTGCCTCCTATAACCTGACTGCCCAATGTCACCCCTTGGTTTCTGTAAGAGCAGAGGTCGGGAGGGTGCCCTGGATTGGCAGGTGGACCCGGCCAAGAGAATCCCTGTGAAAGCACATGAGCGTCGTAGCCTCAGGCGTGGACTCTGGAGTCGGGCGGCTTGGGTTCAAATCCCAGGCCTTCTGCTTTCCGGCGGTGTGACCTCGGGCAAAGAACTTCCACTCTGAGCGGGCTGTAAAACAGGGATAAAATCATACTGTCTAAGACCTAGCGTGATAGTGAGGATTTAATGAGGAACCGTACAGAAAATGCTTAGCGCGGGGCCCAGAACGCGGCGGGCGCTCAGTCAACGGTGACAAAAACAGTTGCAATGACGCGAGTGTGTGGCTGCTACTGGAAAGAGCAAGAGGAAGCAGACGCTCGCCCTGGAAATGAGAACGTGGAAAGGCCCATGCCAGAGCTCTAGGCTGTCCCCAGAGACGAGGTGGTCAGTTACTGAGTGACTGATGGCCTGGAGCCCCAGCCACATTTCCCGGAAGCCTTTAGCCTTGAACCCAAGGGCGTCTCTTCAGCTGGACCGTGGGTGTGGAGCTGAGCAAATACTCCACCATTGATCCGCCGCTGGGGTCCATATGCTTCCCCGGAGGCCCCAGGTGTGGGTGAGCGAGAGGTCCCCTCAGACTCCTGTCAGCTATGCCCGCAGAAGAGCCGGGAGAGGAGAGTAAGGGTGCGACACATCTCAGCCCTGCTCCTTGGGCCTCTGGCTTCTTTTGCCAGGAGAAGACCCTTCAAAACACCTGACAGCCGCTACGGTAGGTCCTTGGAACCTGCAAGTCCACAATAATGAAACTTTTGCCTTGGACAAAACTTTACTGGTTATCGTGCTTTTAATAAATACTAATGGACCATCCTGATCATATATTTTCTTGTTAAAAACTTTCTGCAACTCGATGATAGGGGTGCTATTTTATCCTCGTTGTCTAGAGTGTGGAAACTGAGGCTCCG
>NW_011888804.1:5233436-5236374 GCF_000151845.1 Pteropus vampyrus
TGAGGCTGCGGCTTGTGTCCGAGCTGACCTGAAGGCCGCAGGATGAGACAGCTGTCGCCTGAGATGTTCTCTGACGGACAGCTACCAGCATCGCGGGAGTGTGCCAGTGCCTCCAGCACCACCTTCTCTCCAAAAGTCTGTAAACTGAAGTTAGGGAGAGCCGTGGGACCCGTGGCTTTTATAGCATCGTGGGACCTGAGCTTGGGGCCTGACATCCCAAGCAAGAGGATCGGTCTTGCCTATTCTCCCAGCCTCCCTTGCAACCCAGAGCTCACATCTGCAGACCATCTGGCTGGGCTGAGGAGCCCAGTGCGTGGTCAGAGGAAAGGCAGTCTCTCTGTGAGTATTTCAGGCCAGGCCTGGACAGCCTAACCTTCCTCCAAGGCCAAGATCGGTGGAGAAACTCAGCCCAGTGGGCTGCTTGTCAGAGAGGCTTCTGGCCTTGACTTTCAGATCCCTGAGTCATCTCTCCTTGGGCCCATCCTCTGCTTGACTTCCTTGCAGGGACCTTTGATGAACAGACGAGATAATGGACTTGCTTGGAAAAAGATAAAACACTGAACAAAAGGTTGTGCTGGCCACGGCAATGGGTGCGATGGATTGGTTAAACCTTGAACTTCCTTCCTGTCCAAGGGCAAAGATGCCTCCCAGTCCATGCATCTCTAGGACAGCCAGTTTGTGTAGTGACCCTTCCCCCTCGACTCCCTTAGAGAACATGCAACTCGCCGGCCTTTGGAGCCAGTTACATCCAATGGCCAGTGGAATCGCCCAGACGGATGTGATAGAAGTAGGAATTTGCCCATTTGACAGACAAGGAAGCTGAGGCATAGAGAAATTCAAGAGCAGGCTGAAGATGATACAGCTACTGGGTACCAACCCAGGAGTTGGCCCCAGGCCTCCCCTTTCCAAACGCTGGCAAAACACGGCATTTAGTTAAGATGCCTTCGGCTTAGAATAAAATATGACACAATAATAAAAACAAGAAACATGTGTTTTTACAAAACTGTCCCCCTGATAGCGACTTCAAACTTGCAGAAAGATGACTTTTCCTCCTGAATGCAGCTGGGGCTCTTGGTGTGAGCTGTATCGAGTGGAAGTCCCACTGCGGGAGGTGAGAGATTGCAGGACGGCATGGTTGGAAGGGACCTCAATGGCTAGCGTCCCCTTAACGTAGCCGTGCCAAGAGGCTGTCCAGCTAATGCTTGGACACTGGCAGAGATGAGGGACTCATTCTTGCAAAGTGGCCTAATTTAGTCCCAGACAGCTCACGGTTACCTAATGTTCCTTTGGGCAAATCGACAGAATCTGTTAAAGTTGAAAATGTGCTCTTTCTACAAACTGGAGATGCCTGAGGAGGTGTGTTCAGGGGTGATCACAGCTACATTGTAATAGCAAAAAAAATTGAACGAATCTATTTTTTCTCCAGTAGAGAAGTGCATGCATAAAATGTAGTATGGTCTTTCCATGGAACATTAGATAGCCATGAAAAAGGAGACACTAAGTCTATACATATATATCCCTGTGGATAAATGCCAGAAACAATGGTGAACGAAAGTGCTTCTTGAACACTTCTGGAACATTTCATACCGTTTAGTTCTAGGCGTGTTTAAAATAAATCAACACGAAACTCATCTACGCATTTTTTATGGTAATTATATGTGTGCAAAGGTATTTGAAAAAGTCTACATAGGAAGTTAACAAACTGACAACAGAGGTTATCCCTGGGAGATGGTTCGGGGGGAGAAGAAGCCTCTGAAGCCATCTGCAGTGTTAAATAATGTTATTAAGGATGGTATATTACTGTAGAGTTTAGGTAATTAACATTTATTTGACATGCTAATAAGTTCTTATTAGATTGTGCTAAAATCTGCCCTTTCTCAAGCTTCCTCGGTGTGCTCTATTTTTTTTCTGCTGAAAATATGCGAAAATGGGGTTTGCCTTTTTCTGGGTCAGAAATCTCTGTTCCTACAACCTTGCTCTCTTGCCTGTTTTCAGACTTCTTACGTTCATAACTTCTCCCCTGCATACGTGCCTGTGTCTCTTCCCTCTCTCTCACTCCCTCCCTCTCTCGTTCGCCTTCCTCTGTGCTCTGAAATCAAAGAACTAGCAGAAGAAGGGGAAGGAGGAGGAGGAAGAAAGGGAAGAGGAGGAGGAAGAGGAGGAAGAGGAGGAGGATGGTTAGAAAAAAATAAGACTCACCCATATTTCCACCACCCACAATTAGCCATTATGAATGTGTTGGCACATTTTCTAACCATCTCCGTTTTATATTTATCCATTTTAAAATTAGGAAGACACAAATTCATACTTCTTAAACGCGATTGGAGCATCTCAGGAAAGTGAAATTCCCCTCGTCCAGTCGCAATTGCAATTCTACCTGCCCCCGTCTCTACCCCGACACGTACTCTCACGAGCTCAGAATACACGCTCCCATTTTAATATGATTCTTACAGACTTACATATGAATCCTTAAACCTCTGGAGGGCCTCTGGGTTGTCTCCAATATCTTAAGTGGGACCTGAATCACTTTGTGACCAGAATGGTCCCTCCACATTATGTTTTGAAAACCTTCCTGGTGATGTGTGTATCTCTCGTTCACCTGCTTTGAATTACAGCCTTAAAACGCATGCGCGCACGGTGTCACATGTACCCAATCCACCGCTGGTGGACATCTAAATCGAATCCAATTTTTTTTTTTCATACAAATCATTTCGTAGTGGACATACTCGTATATCTCCTTGTGCAGGAGTGTAAGAGTTTCTCCAGTGGCACCCCCCGTCCCCAAGAAGTGACAGGCATGTCTTTCCCCTGATAAGCAAGGGCATCCAGCATTGACTCTAATCTTCAAAACGTGGTCTCATCAGACGAGCCAGTCAATGAACATTCGTCGGAGAACCTGCTAGGCACCTCTGTTCCAAGTAGAGAGGCTACAAGGCAA
>NW_011888804.1:5238219-5245842 GCF_000151845.1 Pteropus vampyrus
TTGGTGTTTGTTGGTTATTTGCGTTTCTTCATCTTGTAAGTGGCCTCTTTGTGGACTTCTTCCGCTGGATTTTTATTCTGATACGGGGGCAGGGGGGTGGTCTTTCTTGAAGACTAGAGAAACTGCGCACTTCCCCTGAAGGACAGGAGGACTTACTGGCGCTCAGGACCGTGGCCCTCAGCATCATGAGAGTGGGGTGAGAATTGATCCCAGGGGCTGAGTCAGACAGTCTGGCCTTTAACTTCCTGCAGCCCTCAAGGGCAAGTGGAGCTACAGAGTGGCGCCCTTCAGAGGTCAGTGTTGTAGCCTCCGAGCTGGGGGACTGCAGAAAGACTCCAGGGAGAACAGAGAACCGAGAGCTCACACAAGTGTTCAACGAGATCCCTCTCCCCGTGGACCACCCAGAAACACGCCAGCCTCGCTGAAAAGATCCAAGGTCTTCGAAGAGACGATCTATCTTTCCTTCTGCAACGGAAGGGACCCGAACTCCCGAGGGGCCTCTTTCAGGGCTGACTTCCTGTCGGGGACCTCTCCAAACCTTCTCGCCTTAACCCCTGGCTGACAAGCAATCCCTTTCCAATATCCATTCCCTCCGTGCCCCCCTGCCCTTGGCCCTGCCCCGGATCCTGGCAACATCCTGTTCTTCCCCTGAACTGAACTCCCCCTCCAGCTTCCCAGTGTGATAGGAATCTTAAATAAATGCTTCCTGTCTCTTGACCACCTTATCTCCCATTCCTCCCGAATGGCTGACGTTCAAGAACCACAGGCAGCACTGCCCTCCCTTCTAATTTTAAACCTGCCCTCTGAGACTCTCTCCTCTTCCTTCTTAAGGTTCCGGGAAAGGCTAGGAGGTGTCAGAGGTCCCCGTTGACCCGCTGAGTCAGCAGAGGCTGAAGACATCCTTCTTGCGTTCCCAGGGAGGGAGTCTGGAGCTAGGGATCCTGGGAGACGCCCCTCTGCAGGTCCTGCTCCAGCGAGAACTCCGTTCTGCAGGGAGCTGATGCTTAGCGTCTCTTTTCTGAACTCACCAATGAGTAAAAAGAAGGAATGGGGTGGAAATGCACACAAACACACTTAGGAATTAAGAAGCCAGGAAAAATTTCCACATGCACACACCAAATTGCCTTTGTAGAGGGCACAGACTCTGTACCCAGTCATGGAGTCTCCTGTTACTGGAACCTTGATTGTTCCTGGAAGTGCCAGACCTTGCCCACTCTCATCCTTCAGAGACTGAGTTCTGGGAATGTCACGTGGTCCACTTAAGGTCCAGCCAATCACAGCATTACTGGCCAGTGATTGGTTCCAGGTGAGCATGTGCCTCTAGCCGGACCTTTTGGAATTAATGGAGACTCTGCTGAGACTTCTTTTCTGCGCTCCTGGGAGAGAGAGGTACGCCCTTCTAGGTGCAGGATGCTAAGAGTCAGCCCAGAGCTGCAAGGACCATTTTGATACTTCCCTCAAAATGGAGCCTACGAAGGGGAAGCTGAGCTGGGATAGAGAGAGAGCAAGTAAAAGATCTGACTTCATCGGAATCCCCGAATATAGCTGTCTCTGAAGTCAATTCTTTTGGAATTTTCAGCCATCTGAGCCCATAAAATCCCTTTGTCTTTATGTTTTCTGTCCTTTGTAACCTCTCTCTCTCTCTCTCTCTCTCTCTCTCTCTCTCTCTCTCTCTCACACACACACACAAACACACACACACACACACACACACACAAACACACACCTTCATACAAACACCTAATGAACTGGGAGGAAAAGGAAAAATGTATACTGAGAATGTATCACACGTCAAGACGTCACTTTACTATAGCAAAGTCCTGGGTCTTTGCAAAACTGAGCTGTCTTTGAAAGAAGCTCAAGGGGGCCTTCTAGTCTAGGTTAGGGAAGAGACCTCGGCCGCTGAGGTCCTGAGGTCTCCCATGTGCCACACCCCATTACAGACACCTCGTTCAGGCCCCTCGTCCCCTTCTTGATCACGCCATCGTTCTTCGAATCGGTCAGATCCCTTTTTCTCCTCCTCCTTTCCGCTCCCTTCTCTTCCTCCGCTCACCTCATACTCGGTATGAGTACGTCCCAGGATTCACCTTTATTTCACTCCTCGGCTTTGAACGTCCCCCTTCCATAAGCCTCAGACCCATAAACACCCATATGTGTCTTCTCACATCTGCTCCCGGACGTCCCTCAGGCACTTCCAGCTTGGAATGTCCGAGATGGAGCTTATCACCTTCCCCCGAACCTGCACTTGCACCTCGGTTCCCCAGCTCATCCGTGGCTTGATCAGCCATCCACTCAATCAAACTGGAAAAGTCATGATGTCCTGTTCAGCTTCATCTCATTCCGCACTTGCCCCACCTAATCAATCATCCAGCCCTGGGACTTTTACTTCCCATATAATCCCCAAGGTCATCTTTCCTCTCCATTCCCACGAGCTCCGCACGTGCGAGTGGATGAGTGAATAAATGTCGCTGTGCCTCCGGCTTTCAGAAAGCAGACCTGGGCTGTACCTCGCGGGCCTCTTCTGTATCTGTGGGCAAACCGAGACCCAGCATACAACGCCGTGTGTTGGTGTTCACGTTCCTGTCCACTAGTGCTAGTGATATCGTACCATCGAAATTATGACAGGCTCGTGGATATTATACTTACTCGAACATAAAGACTTTCTTGATCGGACCACGTTGTGTGTACGTGTGTGTCTCTGCACACGTATCTCTGTACACATGTGTTTGTAGGTGTCCCTCCAATGCTTATTTCTATCGCACACATACACACACACCCCGCCCCAGATACAGAATCCACATAATATGGAGAATTCCACACATGTCTCTTTTCCCCAAACCTCAGAGTTGCTTCTTTAACTAAGTCATGCCGAGTGTCCTTTTCATGGTCAGTCACTCATTTTCTGTAAGACTAGCGACCTCATCCAAAAGTTGAAGACAACGCAAGTCGAACACAGCAATTTACCGTAGAGGATTGTTGGGCGAACTAAATAAGGATATTCCTGCAAAGCCCTTAGCTCGTCCCTGGCACATAGAAGCATCTAGTACAATCTAGTATTGTCGTTATCATTATTACGACTATTCCAAGGAAAAGAGACATTTCTTTTATTATCATCCTCTTTCTAGGTCATGTCCTTAAAACTTCGCTTCTTGATAAATTATTACAGACAGCTAAGACAGAGCAGCTCCCTCGGAATCCTGAAAATGAGCAGCACCTCCTTAATTAGCAGCCACTGGGAAAATCAGAGTGCCTCTCCTCTCACTGTTTATATTAACAGCTTTCATTAATCACACATAAGATAATAGACATCACCATGTCACCACAGCATGTGTCAAAAAAAAAAAAAGAAAAAGAAAAAAACCCCCACGCAAGTCATCTGTGTCTGAATCTGAATAGATGTCTGTACCCTCAGAGAAAATGTTCAGAATGGAAACTATTTTAGCATCACTTTCTTTACACTCTCTTTTAGTTGAAAAGGGGCTCGTTGGGAAAAAAAAAAAAAACGTTTAAGAGAAGGGAACAAACTTTCATTGTGTTTCTATTACGGAACGGCGTCTTAACTAATGCTTTAAACAGAGGCGCGGCAGTCCTGTTCTGCCCCAGTTTCACCAGTTTGGAAATGGAGGCTCAAGGAGGCTAAGCCACCCGCCCCAGTTATCAGTGGTTGTAGGGGGAGATTAAATAAAATAGTACAGATAAAGGGCTTAAAACAGAATCGATCGCACATGCTGGTCATACTGCTTTGCAAATTCGATCAATTGTGGACATTTCCACAAGTCATTCTTAACAACGATATGGAATTCTAAGGCAGGGCTCAGGAAATTATTGGCTAAATCCAGCCCCCTGCCTGCTTTTGTAGATAAAGTTTTATTGGTACATGTACATGTTGTCTGGGCTGTTTTCACAGTACAGGAAGAGTTGAGTAATTGCAGGGGCTACAGACAAGCTGCATGTCCCCCAAAGCCTAAAATATTGACTCCCTGGCCCTTGACAAATATTCTGCTGGCCTCTGTTCTAAAGAACAATAGCACTTATGGACAGACAATCAGATTGAGTCCAGTGTTTTTGCTATTATGCTGCATCCCTGTGGGATAAATTTTAGATGCTGGATTGCTGAGACCACTAAAAAAGTAGAAAGTTCTGGAAAGCAAGAGGTAGCAGCTATCGAAATGTTAATAAACTTCTTCTGAATAAGGCACCTGACTTGCTTTGTTTGGAAAAGAGAGCTAGCTGTGAGTCAGATTAGGAGCTTTTAAAGTTTTCCCTCAAAGCTGCAATGATTCAAATGCAAAATCGGAGTAACTCAGAATCCCTCTGACCATATTTCCATCCAAGTTTTATGCAACGGACATTTTTCACGTGTCTGAGCCGGGCCAGGTGCTGTGCCAGGCAACAGAGATATAAAAACTCAAGAGACTTTAATTTTTAGCGCAGCGAACTTTAAATGTGTTTATGTCTTGAAGTTCTTTGAAAATTCGCAAAAGCTACAGAGGACTTATCCTTTAAGTTGCACATTTACAAAAAAATTTTGCAGTTTCAGGGCTGCCCTTGAAGCCTTTCCATTGGCCGTTTTAAACTCTTGGGCTAAGGATCCTTTGTCTAAAGGGACAGACTGACCCCTAAATAGTATCAACTATTATAAATGCTGTAATTGAGGTACATATGAAATAGAGTGTGTGTACAAGGCATGAGATAATCAACATCGCTTCGTGAGAGGTCAGGGAAAGCTTCTCATCGGAACTGGAACTTGAAGGATGTATAAGAGTTCTCTGAATTATCTAGAAAGAGGGAAGGCGACTTCTACAAGGAAAAATCAACTGGGGTGTGGGGAACTCAGAAGATTCTAACGTCGATGCCCAGAAATCTGCACTATTTCTGGTTTGTCCATCGACTCCGGAAAACGAGGGTAAATGTCTTGACCTGAGTCCTCCCTCCCTCCTCTTCAATGACCTCGTGGCCACATCAAATGCGAACCAGAACAGCACTCGCTCCCCTTTTAAAGATGTCTGGAATCCAGGGATAAAAGGCTCTATGGGAATAAAATATCATCATGAATGCTAACGAGGTCCAATCCTCTGGTTTCGCGTCGCATGGCTGAGGTTACTCCGCCTCCCGCCGCCCCAGCCCCCACAGCCAGCTTGATCAGAGTTGAAGTTGCAAGTCGAATGTCTTTTCCTTTTTCTTCTTTTCTTGAGCATTAGTAATCATCTGAGGAAATCGCTGAGAGGGCTTCGTGGTCGTTCTACCTCTTCGAAGTGTGTGTGTGTCTGGCTCTGTGTATGCACACGTGTGTGTGTGTGTGTGTGTGTGTGTGTGTGTGTGTCTGTGTACGCATGTGCACTTCTTTCGAAAACTGCAGTACTCTGGGTCACTGAATTTGGGAATGTGAAGACATTGAATTAAGGCCCTGGAAAGTACAGAGCTGGTTCTGTGGCTCATGGGTTACTCGTAGGTTACTGGAAAGTACAGAGCTGGTTCTGTGGCTCGTGGGTTACTCGTAGGTTACTGGCTGACCCATGTGTTCAACTCTTACTTCAGCCGCCATGTTTGCTTCCGAGGACTTCCACGAAAAATCACCCCAAACGGAGGCATTTCGTACAACAGTACAACGCATTTACAACTTCACATTTTAGAAGTGCAGAAGTCAGAAATTAAGGTATTGGCCAGGTTGCCTCCTTCTGGAGGCCTCGAGGGAGAATCTGTACCATGCTTCTCTCCTGGCTTCGAGTGGTTGCTAGCAATCTCTGGCATTCCTTAACCTACAGACACATCACTGCAATTTCTGCCTCCATCTTTACTTGGCATTCCCCTCTGTGTGTCTGAGCCTCAGATCTCCCTCTATTTCTTCGTAAGGACACCAGGCCACCCTAAATCCAGGACAAGCCCATCTCCAGATCCCTAAACACACCCGCAAAGGCCCTATTTAAATGAGGTCACATTCACAGGTTCTGGGTGGACATATCTTTTGGGGGCCACCATTCAACTCGGTACAGCCACCTCCCACCCGAGTGGCCTTGGATCTGTTCCTTGGCTGCTAATAGAACCTCACTTCAAGGAATAAGATAACACTCGTCAAACCGTCTGCTCTAAGCCATGGTGCATTCTTAACGCGCGCACACACACACACGCAAAGGCGGTACTGTTATGCTTTGTAGCAAGAAGTGATCATCAGTGTCACTGTCTCTCAGCCAGGAGCTCTGACACACAGAGGGTGGGGTAACATGACCTCAAACATCTGGAGGACAAGACCACAGCGCTTTCCCAACTCGGAGTGTTTGGCGTCCCGCAGACTTCAGAAGCAGATGACAGATTGTCAGGATGATTGACTGCCTTCTTCCCCCAGACACTGTTTGGTGGGCTGACCGAGCCTAAATGTCCTGGAAGTTTGACACCAAAGACACACATGCTTGTTTTCCCAAAGTCAGTTGTACTTCAAGAGCTCAATAATATTTATCATTATTATTATCATTCTTCAAAATAAAATGTATTAAATGTTGGTTCGAATGACTTATATGGAAAGATAGTTGATTTGGGAGTTTATCTTCCATAAACAACATATGCTCGTCTTGAGACCATTAGACCTTTTCCAAGTCACATACGACCCCAGAGAAGTTGGAAGAAAGGTGAGAAGGTTCAAAAGAGACTAAGAAACCCTGAATTGACTATAATGGGCCTCGGTTAACAGACAAAGCTTTCGTGACCCAGTGGAATCTAAGCACTCCACAGGAATTAAATTCCATCGTAGCTAAATAAAGAACCGTAATGGTGTGAGATTCACACCATCCCTAAATATGATCTCCATATGTGAACAGAACACATAAAAGTGATATGTTTTACCTCAGTTTCATCTCATATTTTATGTTACTCTTCTCCCCCAGGAAGGGAGAACTGCTTTCTAGCCTATATTTCTGTTTTAGGGGAAATACACGTGAACAACACTTTTTTACGAAGAGACAGAAATCTCTATGGCAGTAGTTTTCACTCGGGGGGGATTTTTGTCCTGGGAGAGGGGGACACTTGACAATGTGCGGAAACATTTTTTTTTTTTTTGGTTGTCAAAACCGGGCAACAGATGCCACTGGCATCTAGTGAGGAGGGACCAGGGATTCTGCTAAACATCCCACAATGCACAAGGCGGCTCCCCATGACAAAGCTCATCTCAAAACGTGAACGGTGCCGAAGCAAGGATTCCCCGGTGTGCATATATCACTCTCTCCGTGCAGGCAGAATGTAGCACGTCATCACGCTTTTCCTGCAACACATCATCATGTTGTAGAAAGAGCACCAGGCTGTGAGATGTCAGGCTCAGGGACCTCTGACTAGCTAGAAGCCTCAGCTAGACCACTCCAACACCAAGAGAGATTCATTTTCCACATTGTAAAACGTGCTTCGTGAGCCCTGCCTTCCTTCCTGTCAGAGGCCAAAATGAGAGCTGGAAACTGTGAAATTCCAACATGTATCTTTATAATAGTTATCAATAGGGACAACGAGCTGACTGTTGAAACAACGGGGAAAATTCTCCAAATTCTTCTAGTCTAGCAGAAGCCCAATATCCCAGCCCAGACTGACTTTCTTCTAGATGCTGCTATAACAAGCAGCACCATATGTAAGTGGTTTGACACT
>NW_011888804.1:5252257-5252774 GCF_000151845.1 Pteropus vampyrus
AGAATGTAGATTCTTTAGATTCAAAGACTTAGATTCAAATCCTGCTACTGGGCTATTTGCAAGCTGATCAAGAATGTAGGCAAATTAATTATGTCCTTTGAGTCTCGGTGTCTTCACTCGAGGTGAAGACGACAATGGCTATATCCTCAGATTATTGTGAGTATGAAAGATGATGTAATAAATCATGTGGGGATTTACCCAAAGAAGCAAGCATCTGCAAAAGCTTCAATGCAGCATATTTCCTGGAAGACGTTTTCGTAGGGGTATCATAGAACAAAAAAAAAATCTAACTACGAAAATGTTAGATTTTCTGGAGGCATTGTAATTTATGCAATAATTCCTTATTGTTGGACACTTGACTTTTCCCATTTTCACTATTGCAAATATCATTGCAACTTGGGGGATTTAAATCTCAATCTATGTTTTTCCTATCAAATTGTGCGAAAAGAATCTGCACTAGATTCGTAAAACAAAGAAGTGCAATTTCGAACGTAAGAAATAAATAGATCTGAAAGCA
>NW_011888804.1:5252824-5262763 GCF_000151845.1 Pteropus vampyrus
TCACATTATAAAGTGCATCAGCCCCAGAGCTTGTCTAGCCTGAGTTCAATTCTCTTCTTTCATTCAGCAAGGATTTATGGAGTGCCTGCGACATGCCAGGAACCATGTTAGATGCTCTGGATATAGTGGTGAACAAACAGCACAGAATGAAAAACACCCCTGTCTTTATGACGCAACCATCCTAGCTGGGGGAGATGGTGAATGAACAAATAGTAGTATGAGTCCTCGGAGGCATTTGGCAGTGCAGATATTAGCCCATCTTTGTTTTAACAGGGCCAACCAGATTTTTCTCCCCTGGGAATCTGCAGTGGGGATTTCGAGATGCTAAATTTTTCACACTGTTCTGGAGACTCGAAGTCCAAGATGAAGGTGTTGGCAGGTTTGGTGTCTTCTGAGGCTCCTCTCCTGGGCATGTGTATCTTTCTCAAGTGGTCATCTCTCCGTGCGCATGTATCCACGGTGTGTGTCCCTTTCCCTTCTTATAAGGACACCAGTCATATTGGATTAGCATCCTATCTTAATAGCTTCGTTTACCTCTTTGAACTTCAATTACCCTCTTTAAAGATCTTATTTCCAACTACTGTGGCATTCTGAGATATAGGGGGACGAGACATCAACATCCGAATTTTGGGGGACACAAGTTTGCCCATAATACCTGGCTAGCATTTCCGTCCTCCTGTCTATGAAACCCACCCTCCTCCACCTTTTTTTTTTTTTACACCAACTCTTCTCGTTTTTAATTGAGCACATTTGCTTGCTATCTGTTTCTTTTGATTGTGAAATTCCTGCCTATTTCTTCCTTCTCCTGTGTCGTACTTAGCACTCCTTTATTCCGCAGCAAACATGACTGGTCATATACTTTGGGGCATACCAGGGACATGAAGATGAACGAGACTTGATTGCTGTCCTCAGGGAGTTAGCATTGCCGCTTTCTGTTGATTGCAGGCTGAGAATTTCAGGCAATAATTAGTCTTGATGGCTCAGGAATATATGGTCTGTGACCACATCACTGGCCAACTTGGTGAGGGTCTCCAGAAGGAATGTTCTCTGGACTAAGGGACACGTAACATGGCACAGGATGGGTCTATGGCTTGGTCATTAAGTAGGAACCACATATACATAGAGTCTGAAAAGAGGCAATTTCATAAAGGAGATTTAAATTTGCTATATCCTACTGCTCATATTAAATTCATGAGCTTTGCTCAGCCTAACGTTTACCCTAATATGCATTAATACTTCTATATTAGGCAATCAAGCTAGCTATGGAATTAGAGTTCAGATGAACAAATCAGACACATGATGAAATATTCAACTTCACCAGCAATAAAATGAAAACAACACAACAATGACTTATCATGTTTCACTTAGCAAATTAGCAATTTTTGCTTCTTTGTTTTGAACAAATTAAAATATCCAGTTGGGGGCCAGGGTTGGAGGAAATGGACCAAATGGACCACATAAACTTGGATGGAAACAGAATGTTGCTCGACATTTATTCTTTTACCCAAAGAAGCAACCATCTGCAAAAGCTTCAATGCAGCATATTTACTGGAAGACATTTTCGTAGGGGTATCATAGAAAAACAACAACAAAAAATCTAACTACGAAAATGTTCGTTGCAATGATATTTGCAATAGTATAAATGGGAAAAGTCAAGTGTCCAACAATAAGGAATTACTGCATAAATTACGATGCCTCCAGAAAATGGAGTGTGCGACCATTACAAACCAATGTCATAAAAGACTGTTTAATGACATGGAAAGGTGTTTGTGATGTTATTTTTCCATGGAGAAATGATGCCACAATGCATCATGGAGAGTATGATCCCATTAAAAAACCGCATAGGAAAAACACACGAAGAACGGACATTAAAATAGAAATAGTGGCTATCTCCAGGTGGCGAGCATAAGATTGCTTTCCTTTTTTTTTTTTTTTTAATTTCGATGAGATAATACACAACACTCAGCCCTGCCTGACATGGAGACATCGCTAAATAGATTACTCTTGATATTATTATTCACCCCACCAGTCGAATGGAGTAAATATCACCTTGGTTATTAGAAAGAAACCAGTCATGAAGGTTTTCAATAGAGAGTATTTTTGTATCTATACTTTTTTTTTTTTCGGGAGGAGAGGATTCTATACCATAGGGGTTGAGAATGTAGATTCTTTAGATTCAAAGACTTAGATTCAAATCCTGCTACTGGGCTATTTGCAAGCTGATCAAGAATGTAGGCAAATTAATTATGTCTTTTGAGCCTCGGTGTCTTCACTCGAGGTGAAGACGACAATGGCTATATCCTCAGATTATTGTGAGTATGAAAGATGATGTAATAAATCATGTGGCACTTGGGGGATTTAAATCTCAATCTATGTTTTTCCTATCAAATTGTGCGAAAAGAATCTGCACTAGATTCGTAAAACAAAGAAGTGCAATTTCGAACGTAAGAAATAAATAGATCTGAAAGCACGCGACCTTCTCCCTTCATCCTCTGCTATGCAGTACAGCAGACATGCATTCGGCATAGAGATAGGCCATCAGACCAGTTTTGGTAACGGAAATGGGTGTAGAATGAGCTTCCCAGAGCCCGAAGTTGACAGTGGAGGCGAGGAAAAGGGAAAGAAGCTACTGCGAACCGAAAGGAACCCAGCTCAAAGCTGCTTTTGCAGCAAGGCTTTCACCTGGAGCAGGCAAGGTGTTTGTTGGAAGCATGTGTCTTACCACGTTTACTAGGATCATCTGCTCCTGACAGCTCACAAATCCCCTGTGGTCTTGAAAACCAGGCCAGCTCAATGAGCAAGCTGCCTCATTTGACTGGTAAAAAAGATATTTTGCAAGCAAAATATGCAAATAGCTAGATATATTGTTAAAATAGGCATCATATGTTATGAATACACATGTACGTATATCTCCAAACTGTCATTTCTCTTTTTTTTCTGTTTAATTGAGCTTTTTATTCCAACTTTATTGGGATACAATTGGCATAATACATTGTGTGAGTGTAAGGTGTACAATGTGATGGCTCGAAATGGGTAGATATTCGAAGTGATTACCCCAATAAGGTTAGTTAACACATATGCATCATCTCACATGGTTCATACTTTCTTTTCTGCAAAGAGAAGTTTTTTTTTTTTAATTTAATTTTAATTTTTTAGGCGAGGCAACCCTTGGTTGACCTCACAGATTGCAAGGACCTTGTCAGTGTACAATCTCTTATTTTTTTATTTTTTATGCCTACAGCACCTGGTCTTCCAAGTTGGTCTCCCATCCAAATACTAACCAGGCCCGACCCTGCTTAGCTTCCGAGATCAGATGGGATGGGGTTTGTTCAGGGTAGCATGGCCGTAGACAAGGAGAAGTTTTAAGATCTACTCTTAGTGGATTTCAAGTGTACAATGCCATATCGTTACCTACAGTTTCCATGCTGTACATTAGATCTCGAGAACTTACTTGGCTAATGACTGGATGTTTGTATGCTGTAACCACCTTCATCCATTTCCGCCACCTCCCTATCCCTGGCAATCTCTTCTTCTATAAGTCAGGATTGTTTAGATTCCAGATACAAATGATATTATACATTATTTGTTTTTCTCTATGTTGTCACAAATGGCAGGATTTCTTTATTTTTATGGCCAAATAATATTCCATTATATATACATATATACATGGAGAATATGTATACTATATATGTGTGTGTGTGTGTGTGTGTGTGTGTGTGTGTGTGTGTGTGTGTGTGTGTGTATACCTGTATATATATCACATTTTCTTTATCCATTCATCCACTAAGGAGACTTAAGTCATTTTCATGCCTTGGTTGTTATAAATAATGTTGTCATTTTTGCACTGTCCCTCAGGTTCGGGGGGAGGAGGGTGGGGGATGAAAACAGAGACCCAAGGCAGCTGAGTTTGACCCAGACATGCCCAGGGAAGCCGCCAGAGGAGGACAGACTTCCCAAAATCAGGGCATTTATTATTTAAACATTGATCGTTCCGTTTAAATCATACAGATGGAAAAGCCTTTCCATTTGTAAAAGTCATTTTTTAATGGCAGATCAAAGCCTGCCGACATTTTGCTGGACCATGCATGCTTGTGGATGCGGAAGGGGTACGCGTCCAAAGTGGAGAAGAACCATCCAGAACAATGCTGAGCCTCACTCTCCCATCCGGCAAATCGGTAGAACAAGCTTCATCAGCTCCCTGTATCAGTTAGTGTCCCGCTGGAACACAGAAACCATTCTAAATGGGTCCACATGGAGATAAGTTAATGTAAAGAATGAGTTACCCAGGTGACGGAAGAGTGTAGAAGCCAGTCAAGCGGAAGCAACTGAGATGAGCGACAGACATGAGGCTCCAGCATCCTTAGGCTGCAGGAACGACGAGGGGGTCAGGGCTGATCCGGGAGATCAATGCATGGCAAGGGCTGCTCCGAAAGAAATGGAACTGAGACGCGTAGGCCAGGGATGTCACAGAACAGCTCAAGTTCAAGGGAAAGCAACATAGACTCCGTCTCGACACGTGGAGTGACATGCATATGTAAGAAGGATAGAGATCGATGATGCCCATCTTTAGAAACTCTACCACAATACACATTCAGGATTGTTATGCTGTCTTGATGAACCGGTAGGTTTTACCCCTTTACCATTATATTATGTTCCTCTTTGTCTCTAACGATAGTCCTTGCTTTGAATTCTACCTCATCTGATATTAATATAGCCAACCTAGGGATTTTCTTTTTAAGGTTACTACCTGCATGGTACCTCTTTTCCATCTTCTTTGCTTAAAACCATCTGTCTCTTCACATTTATGGTACATCTCTTGTAAACACAATATCGTTGGGGCTTGTGTTTTCATCCAGTCAAACAATCTGTCTTATTTAGTATTTAGTCCATTTATACTCCATGTAAATATTCATATGGCTGGGATTGTTTGCCATCTTTTTTTTTTTTTTTTATTTATTCAGGCTGTTTTCATCTCCCACGCCCCCACTTTCCTGCATTCTTTTGTACTAACTGGATATTTTTAGTTTGTTTCTGTTGCGCTTTCCATTTTTGTTATAGGTTACATCCTCCTGACCTGCTAAATTTTTTTTATTATATTTCAAAAACTGTGGAGATTATATTGTTGAAAATATGAATTATTTTATCTTCTTTTAAAGAGAATTGAGCTTTGTTCTAGCAAGTAGTTAATTTACCGGAGGTTCAGGTTGACCTTAGAAACTTGTTTAGGCTTCCTTAGTGGGGTGTGGGGGGTGGGTAAAGGGTAGCTCTCTCTCTCTAAGGCTAAAATAGTTCTCTTTCTAAGGCATGACCTTGCTGCGGGTATCAAATGAATGCTTAGGAAATTCAACACACTCTCTTCTGTTTCTTGGCCAGAGCCCCAACATCTCCTTACCCTGTGTAACCTCTAGAATCACCTTTTAACTCACAGTACCCACTCTCTGCCCCTGACAGTGGCTATTCGCTATTAAGTTTGAGTCTTGCCTTGCACACACTCCATTTAGTATTTGTCCCAGACCTCGTCGTCTGTGTAGCTTCTTTTCTCTACCGTCCTGTTTCACATATTCTGCTGCCTCGGCAACACCAAACTCCAATCTGGTTCTCTTCGAGCAAGTTCACTGCTGTCTGTTTGGGCTCCACTTCTCCGTGCTGCAAGTGGAAATCTGGCGTGAACGTGGAGCTGGTTTCAAGTGTTCCTTTCTCTCAAAGATCACAGCTCTTCACTGTCAGCTGTCCCATGTCTGAAAACAGCTGCTTCATAGACTTATTTATGAGAGGGTGAGTCTAGGACCAACGACTCCACCATGGCTGTGTCCAAAAGTCTCATAGAGCTTTGAGAATGAGATAATATATGCTTTTGAAGTCACAAGTATACAGTAAGTGATTAATGAATAGTAGCTAGTATTATTTTAATATCTTTTGATGCATTTAACTCTCTCATTGGGCTATAGATTCTTCGAGTTAAAGACTGTGTCTTAATCACTTTTACATCTGCAATACCGAGCACAAAGCCTGGCATACAGTGCCTGTCAACAACCATTTTTTCAACTCAAGTAACCTAACCGAGAAAGGGGGTTGACGAAACACCTCTTTAGGTGTAAAGACCAAGTTCAAGAAGCATAATTGTCCAGCTCTTGGAGCTCATTTTGAACCCGTTCTGGTGTCAAAACCAAAACAAGTACTTCAGTATTCCAGGAACCTCTCAATTACTTATTTCCCCAGTTTCAACATATTCAATAACATATATGCTCCTCCTTGGTGTCCAGCCCTTTGCCAGGGGTGGAGTGGTAAGATGAAATAAGATGGAAATTGTGATCCCAATGACCCTTACTACCTGTATCGGAGATGATGCAAATATGTACACAATGCTCTAATGAAAAACCAACTCAGATAAGTCTCTCAAATGATCAAAAGACGTCAGGAATTGTGAAAGGATGGGCAAGGTGAGAAGTCTGGATAAGTTGCTGATTGGATCAGATGGCGTTGGGTCTATAACTTCACACTAGTCTGAAAACTCAAAAGTTTGGAATTTTAGGGAGATTTAATGAGGGGAGCCTTGCACGAATGTTTGTGCAGCAAAGTGAGCGACTCTGATGGTCTCAGACATAATTATTTATTTTTACCTGAAGGCTCTTCCCCAAAAGCGTACAGAGGAGCGTGAGAAAGCCGGAGATAGAGAACCTAGAATATGAAAGAGGCGAGCTCAGCGGGCACCGATGCGTATTAAAGATCCGTATGAACCTGACAAAGCTTCCAGATCTCTGATTCCCTCTGTGAATGGTCCTGGCTTACATTCATCTCTTTCTTTCCTGGGCGCCTGCCTCAAAACAGGACTGCGAAATTCAGTAGGACAAGTTCGGTATTTGGGAGTCCTCAGAAGCCACTGCCCGATTGCCGATGGGTCCTGCGTAGGGCCTTGACGTGGTCATATTTGCTCTCCCAATGCACAAAATCGAGATGAAGTTCCCCTCTCGTATCCCATGGTCTGAATCCTGAGCAATTTTCCTTGAACACCAAGCCTTGATGTGCCATTAAGCTCTGTAACGGCTAAGCTGCTACTTGCTTTCTTGTTTAGACCTTACCTGGAGGAACTCTTCCTGGCTCCTTATATAATGTCAGCCTTTCTGCCTCTCATTGGATCTCCCTTTGGAACCCTTCCTTTGAGTATAACTTTGTATTCTAATCACAGCATGAAACCCCGGATAATGGGTGTCGTATTTCCCTCTACCCTCTTCCCACTTCATCCCAGACTTCTAAGTAGGATCCAGTTGACTTCCCTGGGGGAGGCAAGAGAGCACTTTGGTTACAATCACAGGCTTCAGAGTTAGATCTGCATTCAGATCTTGACTCTGGAATTTTTATAGATGAGCCGTCTTGTCCAGTATGCCCTACTTCTTATAGCTGCCGTTTCTGCATCTAAAAGGTGGGAAATACGCCCTTTTGGGGGTTCGATGAGATATTGAATACAAAACCCCTAATTCAGGATTAAGTCAACCTCGTCTTCAAAAACTCTTCTTCCTCTGTCAGCGTTAGGATGAAAATGACACCATTAGCTGCATCTTTTTCTTCGCTAGGTTTTGGGGATTTTAAATGAATGGTTCGAAAATCTAGACATGGTATCAATATTGGTTTATCTATTGTCCAAATGAACGGCTTATTACTGAACTTTTATCATTGAAGTTTCTTTTAAGACCTCACCCTTTCCCTTAGGCTTCTGTCTTCAGTTGGTAGACGTCAAAAGGAACCACAAAAACAACAAAACCCTTTCCCAGGATTGCTCAGTGACATCTGATTCTGCCCAGAGCCCCGGGCGTCGTGACGGATGCAACAGATATGCAACATTTCTCCGTTGAGGGGTTTACAGGAACTCTCTGGGACCTTCGTGGCTTCTTTCACAAAATGGATTTCCCTAAACCCATTATCCTCTGGACAAACTGTCAACCTTTCCCAAACCATCTCCTATAAGTGAGCTATACTAAGTAGGAAGGTAACAAGTGTCGGGGATCTATTTTCTGCCAGATGTTGGACTAAGCCCCTCAGGTAGATTATCTCTTTGGTTCTTCACTCTGGTCCTGTGACATTTTCCTTAGCCTCATTTCACCGATGAGGAAACCAAAGTGCAGGAAATGTAGGTGATTTGCCCCAAGCCAATTGCTGGGAGGCGAGCGGAGTCAGATTCATCCCCAGTTCTGTTTACTTCAACCAGCTGTCTGCTGCTTCTTTGCAGAGACCTTCAACTTCCTGTCTCCATTGTACTGGGAATGCACCTACCACTCTGTCATATTTGTATTTTTAAAAGCAGTTCGTTTTCCTAGCCTCTTTCCCCTTTTCTACCTCCCCACCCCACCCCACACTCATTCTTTTATAGAACCTTCAATCCAGGCGGCCTTTGAAAGGAGAAACAAACCTGAAAGCTCTCGTGAAATGAAAATGCTAAGCTTCTTCAAAGTTAAGTAGCATTAGAAGCAATTACATTTGTGCAAATGTAGAAAGGCTTGTTGCTATTTCTGATTCCCCCACACCCCAAGGCAGTGAACTGGAAGGAAGTCTGTTAACCCTTTCAGGCACCAGAGACCTGTGATTTATTCTTTCACCCTATATTGTCAGTGTAACCTGATGACGCCGCTCTTTTCAGAGCGAAGCCAATGTCTGTTTACCCAAATCAATTGATGTTTTTATCTATCTAAAAGTATGCTTTCGTGGGAACAGGATTAGGTGGCATTTCCGGTGCCGTTCTACGTGATTCATCCATTGGAAGAAGAGACGCGCTAATAAAACAGAACCTTAAATCTCTGTATTTAAAGACAGCTTTTCTTTCTTTTCTTTTCTTTCTTTTTTAGTTTTATGGCGGCATCGATTGACCCAAACCCGGTACTGTTTTCACAAACGCAAGGATATGGCTAAAAGGAGACTCTGAGAAGATGGTGAAAAACGAGACGATGCGAGATGCACTTAAAAATGTGTGAAAACGTAGATCATGTCACTTGCGAAGTGCAAAGATGTAAACCTTGCAAAGACATAGGCTGTTAGTCTGAAGATGACAGAAAAAAATGCCACCCGGCTGACTCCTTAGGAATACAATGGGTCCGCCATATCCTTGGGTTTTGCATCTGTGAATCCGACCAACCGTGGGTCGAAATATTTAAAAAAAAAAAAAAAAGTTAGGTTGTTGCGAAAGATTATTGTGTAGTCAGGCCAATGATGGTTGCATCTGTGCGTCTGTCTTGAACATGGACAGACTTTTCTTTTTGCCTTTTCATTATTCTCTAAACAATACAGTAGGACAACTCTTTGCATAGCGTTTAGGTGGTATTAGGTATTATAAGTAATCTAGAGATGATTTAAAGCATATGGGAGGATTTGCAAACACAACACCGCTTTATACAAGGGAGTTCGAGCATCCACGGGGGTCTTGGAACCAATCTCTGGGGACAACTGTACTTTCTTTCAGTTATCCATCGCTGCGTTATAAACCACCCCAAATTTGAGGAGCTAGCTGAAAAGGACAGTTTACTCTTTCTGACTCTTCTTCAGGCTGGGCTGGGCTCCCGTGTGGTTTTTCGGCTCCATGTGGTGTCTGCCAGGGCAGGAGTGTCCAAGATCAATGTGGAAATTGCATGACCGGAGCTTCTGCTGGGGGGAAAAGGGGCTGCAAGAGCTGGGGCATCACGCTGTCTTTCCATACGGCCTTTCTCATGGGTCCCTTGGGCTTTCTGGCAGCATGGTGAGCTCAGGGACATTGGGCTTGTAATTGATGCTGGCTTCAGAGAAGCGGGGGTGCCAATGCCTAAGACGACCTGGACTCAGAAGTCCAATGATTTCATTTCTTCCATATTCTATCAGGTCAAGTCAGAAGACCGTCCCAGATTCAGGGGAGGGAAACAGATTCCACCTTTGGAAGCATGTACAGATTATATCAACTCTTTCAAATATAAGTTCTGA
>NW_011888804.1:5262813-5265512 GCF_000151845.1 Pteropus vampyrus
GCTGCGTTATAAACCACCCCAAATTTGAGGAGCTAGCTGAAAAGGACAGTTTACTCTTTCTGACTCTTCTTCAGGCTGGGCTGGGCTCCCGTGTGGTTTTTCGGCTCCATGTGGTGTCTGCCAGGGCAGGAGTGTCCAAGATCAATGTGGAAATTGCATGACCGGAGCTTCTGCTGGGGGGAGAAAGGGGCTGCAAGAGCTGGGGCATCACGCTGTCTTTCCATACGGCCTTTCTCATGGGTCCCTTGGGCTTTCTGGCAGCATGGTGAGCTCAGGGACATTGGGCTTGTAATTGATGCTGGCTTCAGAGAAGCGGGGGTGCCAATGCCTAAGACGACCTGGACTCAGAAGTCCAATGATTTCATTTCTTCCATATTCTATCAGGTCAAGTCAGAAGACCGTCCCAGATTCAGGGGAGGGAAACAGATTCCACCTTTGGAAGCATGTACAGATTATATCAACTCTTTCAAATATAAGTTCTGATTAAGGGACTGTTCTACAGCAATGAAAAGGAATGAACCACAGCTCCATGCAAAAGCATTGCTAAATCTTCCAAACATCACAATGATAGAAAAAAAGACATGAAATAATATGCACCGTATGGTGCATTTTATGATGTTCAAGAACAAGCAAAGTAAACTATCTTGTTCCGTGATGCATCTGTAGTTTGCAATATTATTAGAAAAGGCAGGAAATAATTATCGTAAAAGTCAGATTCGTCGTTCTAGGTAAAATGGAAATGGTTTAATCAGGACGTGACTGACACACGAGGCTTCCAGGTGCTAAAAATACATTTTTTTTCCTTGACATGGGTGATGGCCATACACGTGTTCGGTTTAATTGTTAAATTGATCATTTATGCATATTTCCTGTTTGTATGTTATAGTTCCAAATTAAGAAAAAAAACTGTGAAAAGTCAAATTTTGGCTAAATTTAACTTTGTCATATGTATGCTTCACGTGTGTAAGTGGGATGGACAGCTGCCCTGTCTAAAGTCTCAGTTTCACTCGTGGGAATGCCAACTTGTGATTTTTGAATTGGAGATACGTCCCTGGCTCTCACACTAGGCGCTTTAATACATCGTCGTACATAGTCCAGAGAAAACTCTTAGAAGTATGTATCATGTCCATTTTCAATGGCTGGTTAAGTGCATCTCCAAGGTCACCCAACCTTTGAACCCACTCTGTCTGGCTCTGAAACTTCCTCCATAAAAAAAAGGCTCCTGGCACAGGGGTCCATCAGCAAATTCCACCCACCTCCCATGCTCTCACTGATCAAATCCAGAATGAGCGGCACCCAAGTCACCACCCACAAAACAGCATAGTTGTTCCGACCCTGATCTCACCAGAGAGTTTGCCCATGACAACCACCAGGGGCATCTGGCTAAGTGTCAGGCCCCGATGCTGGCCTCTCCGCTCGGCTGCTGGCTGAAGACAGGCTGAGTGGCTGCCCGGGCAGTGCCAGGTTGTCATAAAGCCGCCGGGCACCTGGGATTGGCCGACGCAGGGGGAGCAGGGCAGTGGGAAGACGCGGCCTCTGAATGCTGCGAATCACACGGCGTGTCTTCTGAGGCCAGCCTCCCGTCACCCACTCCACTGCAGGCTGCTGTGCCTGAAAGGGTCGAGTCTGGAGAGAATCTAGATTAAATAATAATGAAATAAGGAGCCCGCTGTTTTGGTTTTTACAGATTATGCCATTTCAAAGGGACGAGAGCAAAGTCTCCTTGGGCCCTCACTGGGTTCTGCCGAACCACGACCTAATTAAATCGACTGCAGAAATATCTCTTGTTGGAAAAAAAAGGCGGAGGGTGGGGGGTGTCTGCATGGTCCCTTTTGAGAAATTATTTAGCCTTATGATAGTGCTTGTTTTTATGGGTGTCAGGAAACACAGATTGATTTGTATGTTGTCACGAGGAACCTCAGGAGGTAGGGGACAGCTGGGGTGGGGGGAGTTGTTCTCGGCAGTGACGATGCTGACGTTGTCATGACTCCTTAGGATCCATCCTTGTCTTCCAAGCGCGCGGCGAGGCGAGCCGGTCAGAGACCGTTCGATTAATTTGAAAGGTGAAACTAAGAATTAAAGAGTCTCTTTTGTCAAACGCCTGTTTAGAGAGTAGGTTATTTTCTCTCTTGTCCACATTCAAAGCTGAGGAAGAACTTCTGAGGAATGATGACTGTGTTAAAAAATAATACAAATAATTTTTTAATAAATATTATGTAAATATTAAGATGAAGGAGGGAAGGAGAAGATTGGGAAAGGAAAGAAGAGAGGAGGAAGGAGGGAGGGGAGGGGGGGAAGAGAATAGTGAGCAATGGTGTTTATCACGAGCACAAACTCTGCAGGATTTATTGGGTGAAGGAACCTGTCCTTTCACAGTCTCAGGAAGGACTGCCACATCTTTACTAAGTGATCTTATGTTGGACACGGGTCCACTTTGGGTCAATCCAATTCCTCTATCCAGAGAATCTGGAGTGGGGGACTCTGAGACACTGACTTGGCTCTGTTGAGGCTAGGACCATGGGAAGCCAGACTAGGACTGCCACTTTTGGGGATGACCCCTCTACAAAGAGAGAAAAGAAAGCAGGAGAAGGGAGAGCGGTGACCGGACCTCCCCTGAGCACCTGGAGGAAGGGGTGGTGGGAAGCCAGGCCCCCCGCGATGCCCGATTATGTTCCCTCCTCCAATCAACATGAGGGCTT
>NW_011888804.1:5265562-5274444 GCF_000151845.1 Pteropus vampyrus
ACCTGTCCTTTCACAGTCTCAGGAAGGACTGCCACATCTTTACTAAGTGATCTTATGTTGGACACGGGTCCACTTTGGGTCAATCCAATTCCTCTGTCCAGAGAATCTGGAGCGGGGGACTCTGAGACACTGACTTGGCTCTGTTGAGGCTAGGACCATGGGAAGCCAGACTAGGATGGCCACGTTTGGGGATGACCCCTCTACAAAGAGAGAAAAGAAAGCAGGAGACACTGGGAGAAGGGAGAGCGGTGCCTGGACCTCCCCTGAGCACCTGGAGGAAGGGGTGGTGGGAAGCCAGGCCCCCCGCGATGCCCGATTATGTTCCCTCCTCCAATCAACATGAGGGCTTCCTGGGCCCTGCCAATAAATCCCCTTCCGCCTCGGCGTTTCAGTACGGTTCTATTTCTTGCAACCAAATGATCCATGTATCAACTCCGAGCCTTTTGCCACCTTCGCCAAGTTTTACTACTTGAGAGAAAAAGCGAGTGGAGCACGGCGTGGGCACACGGCTGGCTCAGAGTCACCGCATCAGCGCGTGCAGCCGCCAGGAGAGCCCGCACTCTCTTCCCTGGTAAAGGCGGAGGCTGAGGAAATCGATGGGTGTTTGCGCTTACATCCCTGTTATCTGGCCACTCAATTCATGATTCTTCTGGTTGCAAATGAAAAAAAAAAGAAAAATCCTAATTAAGGTCTTGTGAAATTTTTTTTAAGGAATTATTTTCTCAGAGAAACCAAGATGGCTACTCACGGGATACAATCAGCTTTAGCCATGACTGCATTCAGATGCTTAATCGTTCCTTCTCCCTCCCTCCCGCCCTCCGCCCTATTTCCTCTCCGTGTGCTTCATTCTGAGACAGTTTCTTCACTTTGTGACAAAGATGGCTCCAGGTCTATACCTTTCCGGTTTATCAATTCCAACTGGACAAAGAAAGCCCTTATTTACTCACTATTCCCATGAACCTCCTTGGAATCTCTCTTCGGGCTGATTTGGGTCATGGGTCCATTCCTGAGCCCATCACTAGCCAGGAGGAAGAAATGCTTAGATTGGCTAGCACTGGGTCATGAGCCCACTCTTGGATCCAGCGGCCATCGTCAGCCCACATTTACCGTAGGGCCTGAAAATAGGAGACGGGTGATAATTCAGAGGAAATGCTGGGTGTTGTTACCGAAAGGAAAGTAGATAGGGAGAGGATGAGTGCCCCAGACATCCAACACATGCTTGTTCAATTAGCCCTGTCACGAATCCCATCACCGTACAACATTTTCTAGAATTTTCCTTTGGGTCAGCGGGCTTGGTGGGGGATTTTAGGAATTAGGCAACCGTAGATGTTTGGAAATCACTTAGCTCCTATTCCTCGCTTTACAGCTAAGAAGTGAAGTATTTTGCCCCAGGCGCACATCTGTTGAGGAGGAGGCGGGCCTGTTTCTGATACCCGGGCTGGGACACCAGGTCGGGGCCTCCTACCCTGGCATCTCTCTTCCCAGGGAGATGCTGCTTTGACGGAGCCAGCAACCGCGCATCTGGCAGGTTCGAGACTCTTCGTCATTTCCCAGCAAGACTCCTAGCATTGCCTTGACCGAAAGGGACGTTCCAGGCGCTGTAACGAGATGATATCAAAAACCCAAATGCAAAACAGGCATTCCCACATCCCCATCAGACAAGGCGAGTGCGTATCGCGAACCGTTTTTTTCACATTTATCGCGCGTTTCATTGTTATCAACTAGTTCTCTAAGTTAAAAAAAAAAAATGTATAAATAGGGAAATGGACAGACATAGTATTGATGCGATTTCTCTTTTGGATGGAAGAGGAAGAGAAATCACCCAAATGTGTTCTCTCGTGAGATCTTGAACTTTTAAAGATGATTAAAAAAAAAAATTAAACTACTATTTGGTTTAAATGGTTGTTTGCAAGCTTCTGTAGAGAGTGGTTTATTACTTGGAACCAGGGACAGCAAAGTGTGGCCCATGGGGCAAAGCCAGCCCGCCATCTTTTTTCATAAAGTTTCATGGAAGAAAACACACTCATTCATAAATATTGTCTATGGCTGCCTTCGCACAATGTGGAGAGCTACAGCAGAGATCTATGGCCTGCAAAACCTAAGTTACTGGCTACCTGTCCCCTCGCAGGACAATGTGCTGACCTTTGGATTATGATACTAGATTTTCAGAGGCAAAAGTTCATTTCCTTTAGAGGTCTCTAATGAGGGCTCTGTGGGCAGAATCTAACACACAGACACTGGGCTTTTAGGGGCTAACGTTGTGCTTAACCTATTTCCTGTTTGCCCCAAGAATACTCGCTGGCAGTGCTTGTGGCTGCAGGATGTACCCCAAGATAAATCGCAGAGTACAGTCCTAACCTCACCCCCAAAGTTTGCCATGAGGTATCTCGCTGTCGTTATTATTTTCACATCGCTCTAGCATATTGATAGTCTTTGGGGAAAAAATGACATCGTTCCATTTAGAGCATTCTGCTCTTAGTAGTGGCAGTTCCATTTACAAAATAGTCATTCTCGGTCGCTGAAAATGTCAAATCCTAGAAAACGTAGCACTCCTAGGCATGATGTTAGCATCATTCCCCAACAGTTGTTAGCCAAAGAGTCATTCGATGAATCCGATTTATGGATATATTTCTGCGACATTAAGGTTAGAGACAAGTTCTGTTTGGAAATAACTCCCAGAACGGTTTCCATATTTTATTTTCACACCGAATACCAGTCAGATTCGCTTCGGCCTCGAAGGGCGTGTTTACGTGAAATGAAATTAACACTGGCAGCGAGTGGCACTTTTTTTTTTTTCCTCTAAACGGGAAATGGGTTCATTTTCTTTGGGTTGAAACAGAGGAGATGTTTTAAACGTTGAATTACTGGCTTCCTTCAGATAATTCTAAGCTCTGGGGACGTGAAGGCCCACCTGTTCGGCAGCCATTGGCAGGTATTGAGCGGGAGTGGGGGTTCCTCCTTCCTCTGACGAAAAATAGTTCATGCATTTTTTCACAGGCTCTACCTCTCCCTCTCGCCTCTTTACCATTGAGGCTAAGTCTCAGTTGTCACCAACCATTGCATTCGAACTCTCAGAGTCCATAGGATTTCTTCAGGGTGACACAGCCCCATACAAAGATAAAACCTTGCCTCAGATTGTTGCCTGTTTATGAAAAATGGTAGAGGGCACATCCCGCGGTGGAATACCGTGAAGAATATTTTTCCGATGGGCAGACATATAGCCCTTTTCATGCACTACGTTTGAGAAATTTAAGTTTGTGACCCAAAGGTCAAGTTCAACGTGAGATTTGTCCTGTTTATGATTGGACATGTCACATCCCTGGCCCCTGATGACTCAATGTCAGTACCCCCTCTCCCCCCACTGAGACAGTTAAAGACCATCCCCACAAATTTCTGACACTCCCCTTAAGGAGGTGATACTACTACCATTAAAAAATCACCATTCTAGAACCATTCCACCATTCCCAGCTTCATTCTGGACCGTTTGGCTGAATCTGTGCAGCTGGAGAGATACCCCAAAGGACCATGAGGTATTTTGAACCACTGGAAGCCATGCCTAATGACCCCAATTCCCAAGGATTTGCCCAGCCTGCTTTTTAATAGGGAGCATCCTGGAGTGATTACTTAGAAGTGGACTTGGAGGAAATGCTGCAAAGACCTGGGAATAACATTCCAAATGCCCACGTATTGACTCTCAAGCGAAAGCGATTCTCCTGAAGGAAAAACGGAAACCAGTAAGAGTGGGAAACGGAAGGCCAGCTCCCCAAAAGCCTTCAGTGTGGAGAGAAAAAGACGACCCCAGCCCTCTGCCCATCAGGACCCAAGAAAGAGGGAAATAGAACAGACCAGGCTCTGCCCTGAGCAACGAGAACAGGGAGAGAAAGCTGGGCCTGTGGCCATTGTCATGCAAATGAGATGTACACGCACAAAAACCAGACTCTGAGCATTCCCTTGAACGGTGGCTCGAGAGTCCTCAAAGATGTTTTTACCACATGTGCAAGAAATTAAAATTAGGCCTCAGCTCATCTGAAGAGCCACTTTGACGTCGCCATATGGTGGGAGCAAAGCTGCTTTTTGGATTTAGCGAACATCTTAAACTATTTTTCAAATGATTTAGGTTCAGCGAGACCCAAAATGTGATTTTGTTTTTTCTCCAAGTACCTTTTCCCCCCTCGTTTTAAACCCTAGGGTATTTTGAAGAGAATTCAAGCCACATGTTTCTGATTCATTTACACTTAACTCATCAACATGTTGTTTTGCAAGAGTCATTTGATGTCAAAAAAGGCTTTTTGAAATATATATTAAATGTACGTACACCACGCATAGATATTCACACACACACACACACACACACACACTTAACAGCACACACAGACACATGCACACACACATATAACAATTTCTTCTTCTAAGGAACCAGGAGTTACATTTTGATAAGCATTAATCATCTCCACCAAAGAAACCAAGTCACAATGAAAGAAACATCCTTCTTCAAATTCTCAACTTGGCAAAAGAAAATTCCCCCTTCCGGCCAAAGGCAGGCACAGCAAAGGTTTGTGTCAGAATCGTGGAGCCCAGCGAGAGCAAGGGGGAGGTCCATACAATAGCAGGACCGTGACGAAAGGTGCACGATGATGACTCCTTGGGGATGGGAGGCCAGAATCCAGCTTGTGGACGGTGCCAGCTTTGCAAACAGGTGCTAACAAAAGGATCAGACCTGTGCTTTTACGGAAATCTACCTAGCTCATGCTGGTAGGTTGCTTTGAAATACTGCCCCCCGCCCCACACCTCCCTCCCTTTCTCTCTCTTTTTCTCCTATTGTCTCTCTCTCAATAGATAAGCAGATAGACAGACAGACATGCATATCTTACATATACAGGCATGTATATATAATATGTATAGTTTTTAAGAGAAATAACTTCAGGGAAGTCGATGGGAAAACCATTCTCGCTCCTGGGTTTACAATGTGTGAATCATTTACTTTTATAGAGCCGCCTTTCTCTACACCCAAGTTGAGCAGAACTAGGCCTTTGGGAAGCCATTTCTCCCTCTTGCAGCCATGGCAGACATCACTAATCGATGTCTGAGCTCTTTCCTGGTGAATCTGGCCTAAGCCTCAGATGTCTCAGAAGTAAAGCTACTTCTCCAGGAAGCCTACACCGAAGAGTCAGAATCAGTCCAAAGATGTGACCTCTCTGTTATTCCTCCAACAACACTGAGAAATAGTAGGAGCCATTTCTACTTCTGAATGAGAAGACAGAGGCTCAGAGAGGTTAATTCATTTGCTCAAGGTAATGCAGCTGGTAAATGGCAGATGCAAGATTTGAACCCGGGCCTGAAAGAGCTGTTAATAGTCACTGATGTGTTTCCAACTTTCTTATCATCATCATCACCATCATCATCACCACCACTATCACCCTCATTGTTATCTACATAATTATCTAGCAGAAAAATCCTTCTCAAAAAATGCTTACGGGGAACACCTATGTAGAAAGTAGATAAAATTAGTATCTTTTTGCAGCTCAAAATGTTCATATATATGCCAAACATAAAATCAGACCCTGGGAGAAATGAGGCCATTGCGATGAACACAAAAATGTGAAATCAGGTATTTATCTATAACATTTGAAGTCTTGTACAACTTCATGCAACTTGTTACTATAGAATTTTATTTGTCACGATGTCAAGATATTATGGGTTAAGAGACATTTAGTAACTGCAAATGGTAACATTTAAAAAAGAGGATACTTTAGAATCTTAGGATATCCTTCGGTCAACCTGATCTAGATGCTTAAAAGGACAATAAGGAATTCACGTTTTAAGGCTGCATCTTGTAATTATTATTGTACATACAGGTCAAGTAAGAAGCGCCTTAATTTACCGTCAGAGTAATAACCACCTATAATGAAACGGTCTCCCAGCATAATCTGGTCAACGTTCTATTTTTATCGTAACCCAGGGCCCAAAGGCAAACCCTAGCCGCTAAGATATCTCTACTTCCAAGACAAAAAACTTAAAACAAACGGAACACAGATGAACTAATACTATCGCCCAACTATCAAGGTGCATCTGATCAAAGTAGCAGAAAACTTGGCCAACAGCGGCATAAGCAACACAAATATTGAATTATCTCATGTGTTATTATGACAGACAAAAAGACAAGGAACATGACATGATTCTTGTCCTTTAAAAAGCACCATATCTGCCTTCTGCAGAGTGAGTGAGTTTCCGTGTGTCTTGCACACACAAAACATTCCGCCGAAGTGTGGATAGATTTGATTTGACAAGAAGATGGCCAGGTGTTAAGATAGAGAGACAGACAGGCAAGAAAGCATTGTCATCATAAGCTCCATCCATTTAAATCTCCATCTCTTCCCTTGCCTCTCCTCCCACCTGATTCAGAGCTCCACTCTGTGAACCAGACCCCACCGACAGAGAATTCAGCTGCACCCACATAGCTCCAAGCCTTTGCCTAGGCTGTTCTGTCTGTTGATTGTCCTCTCACGGATGCTGAACTCTGACCCATCCTTCTGTCTATTAAAAGCCAGATCAAATGCCTCATCTCCATGAGCTCTCCCCAATCCTCCACACCAGAATTAATCACTCCTTGAGCCTCTCCTTAGTCACACTACCATCACGACTGCTGGTAAAGCTTATTAATCAATGCCTTGGATAATTTGATGACCTGTGTCAAATCTGGTGCTGAGCGCTTTATATCTAATCTCATTTAATCCCCACAACAGTCCATTAAAATTGTCTCCTCCTCCTTCTTCACCAACATCATTATTATCATCATCGTCATCATCGCCATCATCATCATCATCATTTTCTCCCCTTCTTCCTCTTCTATCCTTCCTCATCCTTCTTTATTCTCACTTCGTTAGCAAGGAAGCCGAAGTTTAGAGAAGTTTAACAACTTCAAGTAAGTGAATGAACTCTAGTCGGTTGACTTGAACCCGTGCCTGTCAACTTCTCCATCAGCCATCCTGTTCTCCATCATCCCTGCATTCAGCCCCTTAGCTGTGCTTCATAGCTAATGACACACCTGCCACCTCCCCTTCCAGCCCATCAGATATTTACAGGCTGTGATTTTATATTATTCATCTGTAAACCTCAGCTTGGCACACAGTAGGCCTTTGTAAATATTAACAATTATCTCCAAAGCTATTTTCGAATAGGAAAAACATTCACGTGGGTGAAAAAAATCATAAAATAAAAAAAGGGAAATAGAGTGAAAGTCTCTCGACCCTGAGCCCATCTGTTATACTGGCTTCTTATTTATCCTTCTAGAAATATTTTATGCACACACAAGGAAATAGCAAATACATAATCTTTTTAATTGTAAACATTAGTGCCCTGTAAATACTGTTCTTTGCTTTTATGTTATCTGGTTATTGTGATTAGCTATTACTCAACTAATTGAAAAAGTTATCTAAAAAAACCCTTTACCTTTCCTTCTAAATACATAAAAAACTGTAATGAGGTCTCCCTTAGGTTAGAAGGAAAAGAATAATTCCCTCCCCCTAGCATCTCTATATGTCCATCATTCTCCCTCTCGGTTAGACAGGAGCCCGGGGAGGCAGGCCTGGGACTTAGTTTCCAGTGCCTTTGACCCCACCGGGAATGCTTGTGCCCACGGCTCTGGAAGGAGGGGCCGAGGGCTCGGGCTCCAGCACTCTGCACGTGGGCTGCAGCACTGACCCGCGGTGTTTGTGCCTTCTAGCAGGTCCGTCTGGGCCGGGGCGCAGCGGATTCAGGCGTTTGAAACTGAACAGAGACTCTTGGTCAATACCCAGTGGCTTCTGCGTCTCCACGTGGGATTCTACCATTCGCATTCTCTAATCTCGTATCATCTCTCTGGTTTTATCTCTGATGCACAGTCTCAGTCTCCCTTCTGGTTTCTGTTCTGATCGTGCACAGGGTCTCTAAGCAAATCAGGAGCTTTCTACCCCTTCCATCAGGTGCTTCCATCGACACCACTTGGGTTGGGGGGAAGCGGCACACGACGTTGTCACCATTTTCTGCTTCCTGTAGCGCATTCTCCTCTTTTGTCCCCACGGTGGCTTCCCACAATCCTTAGAATGTCGTAGAGCTAAAAGGAAGGGCAGCTAAAGTCTGCAGGTCCCTGACAACAGGCTGCTGTTTCTGCAAAGGATGGTGTTTCTTTGGGTGAACTACGCCCCTCTCCCTCGTCCAAACCTCTTTCCTATTTCTCTTCCAATTTTTATACCTTCTGCCCTGGTCCACCACCCAAGACGCCTGGAGTGATTCTTGCAGTCTCTGACTCAGAGTTCATTTTTTCACACTTCTCCTGCCTCCTGAGTCTAGCCGCTTGCCCACACTAAAAACTGATTTTACCATCAGCCGCCTACTCGAAGTTACATTTTCCGGTGCAATTTCCTTCAAATAATCCCCCTCTCCCCCAAGCAATCCTCACGGCTGGAGTTTACACCTCTACTTTACCTACTCCTTCCCCCCTCCCCACACACACACACACCCGGGGTCCCTCCCAGCATAATTCCCCATTTCCCCCTCCCCTGATGACCCTATTTTTCCAATGAGGATTTCCAATTTGTAATTGTTTTGGAGAGCTCATGTCTAAGTTAGCAGCTTCTGTTGGGTAACTTTAGGGCCCCAGACATTTTTATTTGAATTCGGATTGCTGGAACACCCAGCCGCGAAGGGTTTTATGTGCTGTTGGCATAGATTTCTTTGCCAACTAAGCTTCAAGAAGTTTATAGGTTTGGTAGAGTTACAGGACAAGTCTTGGAAGGCTTTCTCGAAGTTATGTAATCATCGGGAGAAAAAATGGTGGCAGTGTGTGTGAGTGTGTGTGTGTGTTTCCTGCTGCTTTGCGTCTCTTCTTTAAGAGGGGGAAAAAA
>NW_011888804.1:5276646-5289187 GCF_000151845.1 Pteropus vampyrus
TCTATCTATCATCTATCATCTATCCAATCTATCACCTATCCATCTATCTGTCTAATATATCTTTCTATCTACCTAATTAGTATTCTTGGTTGCAAACTACAGATTCCAATTTATCTGGCCTGAGTAGAATATGAATCTGTTAAAAGATGCTAGGTGACTCACAGGACCTCCAGGAGACTTGTGGAGACAGGCTTATAGCACAGACAACCAACAACAACATCCAAAGCACACGATGATGGCCGCCCCAGGGGAACTTGCCATTTCTCTCTTGGCACTAACGCTGCAGCTCATGCAAACACTCTGCAGTTCTCATCAGTGACACTGGGATCCAGATGCTAGAGACTCCGCTCATCTTAAAATTTGGACACCTGCACCTCCACCTGCACCAAATGATGGATTTTATGCAGGTCTGCTCTTTTGTTTTGGCAGCGCCTGATTGGTGGAGCCTAAGCCAAATACTTAACTGCAAGGGAGGCTAGAAAATGAGTCTAGCTTACATCTTGGGAAGGAAAGGCTCGTAATGTAGAAATTCTGTAAATATTAGAAGTTTTTCAAATAATGCTAGGTGACCAGAATCATGAGAAAAAAAAAAAATCTACTTCACTATTCACTTATCGATACATTCGTATTACTATTCTTCATTTGTTCATCCGTATAGTTTTTCTATCTTTTGGGGGCGGACACTCTGCCTTGTTCATCAGTTCATCTCCAGCATGTAATCCGGAGCCCCAGAGTAGATAGTGGACACATGATTGAAATTCAGGAAGCTCCCTGACTCTTCTGCTAGCAATTCCCTCCCTTCCACAGCCTGTCTTTATTCTTAAAACCTCCAAACCACGGCCCCTTCCGAGAAGCTTCTCCAACTCTTCATTTTCCTGCCATCTCATCACGATTCATCCCTCCCTTTTCTTTGCTATCCCGAATTAATTGACCTCACTATTCTAGTGCCAGTTTTCTTTCTTTTCAATTAGTTATATATAAATCTGACTCCCTCAACTAGATTCTGATTTTATGTTTTAATAATTATAAATATTCACCCTTGCACAAGTGATTTATAGCTACGAGGGTTTTCTACAATTTCAGAATTACATTTTATTTAATTCTCACAACGACACCATGGGGTAGGTTTTTATTTTTATTTATTTTTTATTTTTTCATTTCTATTCCCCACCCCACCCCACCCCCTTTGTATCCATCTCTTTTGAGTGGGTCAGAAAACTGTTGTCTAGAGAGTCAAAGGGAACTGCCAAAGGTCACGAGGATACATAGTGGGCTGCAGCTAAGCATTAGGCTGGACATTTAGCCCTTAAATACTGAGCTTTTCCCTGTCGTAGGAGTTTTAAGAGGCTAGGCTCTGCTTCTATGCCAGAATAACCTAACGATCTCTGAGGCTTAGCAGAATACAACTTTACTTCTAGCTCACTTAAGTGATCTACTCGTCCTGGTTTTCCCTAGGACTGTCAGTTTTTAGAACTGAAAGTCTTGAGACTCAGAACTCCTTCAGTCCCAGGCAAACCAGGAGATCAGTCACCCTGCTCATTCGATCTGATGCAAATCGGGCAGCTCTCCAACATTTTGTAGGTATGGGTTCTGGAACGCATGGCCTCTGGGAGCATAACAAGGGAGGAGACGGTTAGAGGGCCATATTTTTAGGGGTCAGGTGCGGAAATGGTTTATAAGACTTCTGCTCCATTTCCATTGGCTAAAACTCAGTCACGATGACTCCGATGTAGCTGCAAGGGAAGCTGGGAAATATGCAAGGAAGTGTGTTTCCTGTGAATACGAGGCACTATATTCTTCCTCACCGTACCTACTCTGTCTCCTCTCTCATCTCGGTGTTTCCTACAGGGTATATATATATGCTCTTTTGTCATCTGGTGGGCAAGAACTGAATTTTAAAACATAATTTTTATTGTGTTTTATTCTTTCTACTAAGCGATCGACATTATTATGGGAAATACAGAAAATACAAATAAGAAAAGAGAATAAAAATAGAATCACCCCAAATCTCACTATTACCATGATATATTAACATTTTCGTATATTCTTTTTGTGTTTTTTTTTCTATGTATGTAACCATAGTTTTTTTTCATAACAGTATTATAATACCCTTATAATTTTATAGCCCGCTTTCTCACCACCTATAAGATTTTTGGAGTATCTTTCCGTTGTTATATGTACGCTTTTTAATGGTGGACTAGTATTTTATTTTATGGAGGTACTGCAATTTACTGAGAATCTCATTCTGAGGGATACTTTAGTTAAGTGGAGCCCGGTTGACTGAGTCCAATTGCTGGTTCTAATACCATAATTACACCTGGGTAAAAGAAATCCATACTCTGGCCTCGCACTCCAGAGGGCTTCGCTCTGGGCTTCCTCCCACCTCACCCCTTCCCACGGGGTGAGAAGTCTGTGGGGCGAGGCGATATACCTTTGCAGAGCCCACGTGCCCTTCTAAACCACACTCCAGATACCTGGGAGCCTGGAATTTCCTGCCTTGCACCCCTGAATCTGCTTCTAGAACTCGTGCTGGCTTTTCTCTGGAAGAACTGTGCCTCCACCGTGTGTACCCCTAGATCCGAGAGGTGTCAGGGGGCCCCATTGTTTCGATGGAGAGGTCTCGATGGAACTTGGATGTATTTCCTGGCTGGCATGGCAACACACGTCTGCATGTGACCCCTCACAGTGTGGGATGGAGCCAGGGGTGGGAAGAGAAAACAAGTAAGCTGTTGGCTGTAGGAGGGCCCCCTCTGTGTCACCACATCCAGGCACAGAACTCCAAGTAGTCTGAGGATTCGACATTCAGATCCGGCCTCCCCAGTCATAATGAAAGCATATTTGTCCGGACTGAGGGATAGAAAACATCCAATTGACAGTCGATTACCTTGATTTATAACTTTTCAAATGGTCCATAGGCTTCCATTTTTTTCTTTTGTCCTGGGCCGGGCACATGTTAAGTATAACTTTGGGCAAATTGCTTAACTGCTCTGTGTTTTAGTTTTATTAGCCCTAAAGTGGGACAGATAATGATATTAACCTCATAGGGTTGTTGTGGCAATGAAATGAACTAACGGAGGCAAAGTGCTTAAGATGATGCCTGGGGACGGGGAAAAACATTATATAACATCATAATTGCTATTGTTGCTATTATGACTACTGCTTACATTGTTATTATTTTGTTCAACATTAGACTAGTCCCTGTCTTTGCTGACCTAAACAATAATTCAGCGTACACCTTTTTAACTGAATATCAGTGCACATCCATAATTATTTCTTTAGGGCAAAAAAAAAAAAAAAAGCCCATTTGCTAGACAGGAAATTTTAGGGTCAAAGAGGGTGCATGTTTTCAAGTCTTTTGATATGTTAATGAGCTGCTTCTAGAATTAAACTGGTTGAACATATTATTCATGAGTTATAATTCCCTGACCGTTGAGGGTTTAGACACTAAATTATCTAGGTTGTTAGTGACATTTTAAACTTAAAACTCTTAGTGAGAGAAAATAAGTCCATGAATGAAAAGCTGGATTAACCTGAACAAAAACTAATTAACAGCGGTCCGCTCAGCGCAGGAAATCAAAAAGCACATAATGAAGTCAAACGCAAAGCCCAGAAGTTCTTGAGTTGACCATTGACTGTGTTAAGCATAGAGGACGTGCTTTAGACCTTTTCCTTTCCTCAGAAAAGGCTGTGGCTGCATTTTCACCCCCCCCCCTCCCCGCCTCCTTCCCAGCCGACCTCATTTGCCTTCCTACACGAGGATTTTCATGCCGTGCCCGGAGGATTTCTGCTTTCACTTCTCTCATCTTTCCCTTGAGAAATCAGTGCGCTTCTGTGACTTACTGTCAGCCCCTGGCAGCTGAAGGTTCAGAGAGGTGGCCGCGGCAGGTGGAGCTTTTGGTCAGGTGTTATTTCCTTTTGGAAATGAGCTCCGGGAAGGTGACAGAAGCTCGTGGAGTTGAGTTCGGGGTTTAGTTACTCCAGAAACCCCAGGAGGACAATATATCTCATGTATTTTCATCCAACTCTTGGAATGTCCAATTTCCACCTGTACCAAGAGCAGGAAATACGGAAGACATGAATAGAGCCATACCGCTGGCCCAAGTGTAGTCGGCAGACTTCATCCTGCCCTGTGCCCAAGAGACTGGCATGGGCTGCCTCAGTGGGCCTCTTTGCCCTCTGGCTTCCACTTGAGTTTAACCAATGGGAGGCACCAGCTGGAGAGGTGAAGGGAGGGACGAGAGAGGGGGTTGGGATAGTTCTTCCTTTGGCCGCCTTTCCAGGTGGCAGGTTTGCAGGGGCTGCTTTTCTGTAAGAAAAGCCACATCTCTTGTCTTAGCTGTCCCATGCCTGCAACTCTCACCAAGTTCTGATAAGCCTGCAGGCTTAAGCGGGGCAAAGAGCATTTTCCTGATTTTCCAGAAGGTTCTGCACCATTGCTAATTAGTTTCTTCTAACTTTGTCCACAGTTATGAATAAATTCTCCCCTCTGGAGAATGCTGGTTCCTGCCAGGGCTCTGTTTGAGACAGAAACTCAGTGGCTTGGGCCAAATTCCAGAAGGGAGCCAGCCTGCTGCTTTTCACAGCATAATCAAAGGATAATAGAATGTGGTGGTTAGGAGTTTGGCTCTGCAATATAAGAGGTTGAAGTCCTGGTTCTATCATGTCCTAGCTGTGTGACCTCGTGCATGTGACTTCATCTCTCTGATCCTGTTTCCTCCTCTGTAAAGTGAGGATAATAGCTGCATTTACCTCCTTGGGTTTCTACTCACTGGGATAATTCACAGAACTCAGGGAAGTGCTATACTCACAATTACAGTTTTATCAGAAAAAATACAAATCAGGACCAGCTAAACGAAGAGACACATGGAATGAGATGTAGGAAGATGACGAACATGGCACTTTGATGCCCTCTCCCCACAGAATCAGGGTGCATCCCTCTCCTGAAACACTGATGTATTCACCAAACAGGAAGTTCCACTAAGCATTGATGCCTAGAGTTCTTGTTGGGGTTTTATTACACAGCCATGATTGATTGAATAATTGGACAGAGGTTTGAACTCAATTTCCAACTGTCCTCCTCTTCCACTGGGATGGCTGGTTCAAATCCCCAACCTTCTAATCACATGGCTGGTCTTTCTGGTTGACCAGTCCCCATCCTAAGTCATCTCATCTCTTAGCATAAATTCAGATGTGATTCAAGGGGTCATGAATAACAAAAACATTCTTAAAACTCAAGAAATTCCGAAGATTTAGAGTCCTCTATTCAGGAACAAAGGTCAACCAAATTCTTTATTATACGATACATGCACTATTTCTTATAAATTACCAAATTCCTATAAGAAATATAATTACTCTCACTTAAAAATGAACATATTGTGGATCTGGGGATATACAGGATTTGAGCTCCTGTTTTCTCGAGCCCATGTCTTAATTTTTTTTCTTATTAGACTCAATATCTGCTTCTAATGAGAAAACTACTTTGTCTCGGTTAACTGCCACGATGTCCCCCATCATCAATGGGGGAGGGGGTCCTAATTATTCCATCTTAAGTGAATAGTTGACTTTAATGAGAAGATTCAACTTATTCTTTTTTTCTTTCAAAGGATTCCAGAAGTTAAAAGATTTAAGTTCTAGTTCCATCTCTGTCCATTACATAGAGTTAGATAAATGGCTTTGTCTTTCTAGACTGTTTCTCTATCTGCAATACAAAGAGCCTGGACTAGTTACTTTGGAGGGTCTTGTAATCTCAAAGAGTTTCAGAACTCACTGTTGCTAAACTTTGTAAGGTGAAGGTGTCATTTACTCCTGGGATGACCTGAGCAAAGTAATGATACCTTCCAACAGGGGAAATCCACACCTGGAAACTCCCTTTTATTTATCCATTCACAAATGGTTTTTGTTTTGTTTTGTTTTGTTTTGTTTTTTGAGTACCTGTATGTTCCAGGCATGGCATTAGGTGCTAGGAATATAGCAAACAAAAAGCAGGTGTGAAGCTGACTCTCAAGGAAGTGAAGAATGTTCAAGTCAGATGTGAAAATAAGCATTCAAAACATAGAGGAAGTAAGGTGTTTGTGACGTACGACAGATAGGGGAACTAACTTAATTCACGATCAGGGAGGGCTTCCAAGAAGAAGTGGCATTTAAGCTGAGACCTAATGGGTTTGAAAATGTGAGCAGGCTGAAAAGGAAGGTCAGCAAGAATGCCATGGGATATTCCAGGCGGAGAAGGAAATCCACATGAAGGGCACAGCTGGGCACATCAAAGCTTTTCCTAAAATAGAGAAAATAACTGTCTAGCCTATATTTGGCCCTCACATTTTCTGATTGAAGCAATGACTGAATAAATATATATTAATCCTTCAATTAAAACGTAAGCATCTTAGCTACAAGGCCAATAGATACTTCTAAAGCCTAGAACCCAAGCTTGGGCACACTTCCGTTTTTCAATAAATTCCATCTAACAAATAGTTACTGGTACCTATGGAAGTTGGTGGTAGCTGGAGGCACAGATGAAAACTAACACTTACTGAGCACCTACTATATGCCAAGCACATTCTAATTGTTAATATAACAACTCATTCAATTCCAGTAATAAACATCTATAAAATGTCCTCATTTCACAGATGAGAAACTGGGCAGAGGGAAGCTAAAGAAGTTCTCAGTGTTCACACAGTTATTAAATGGTAAAGCTGGGCTTCAAATGCTGGCAATCTGCTCTTAGCTGCTACATCATGCTGACCATGTTGGAAAAGGAAGTTAAGTTCAATCTCATCCGTCAACTCAAAGCCCTTAAAATTGGGCAAAATTAATATCTGGGGAAAGAATATTACATAATCAGACATCTTGACTCTAAAGCCCATCTAGACCAGATGTATTGAGCCAGACAGTAAAGAAAAACATCAGCTCACATTTTTAAAATGTGCTTACGTACCAGACATTAGGAAAAGAAATGGTTAGCTCGTATAATCGCATTGATTTCCCGATTAACTCTAGATGTAGGAAGGATTATTATAATTCCCGTTGAAACTGAGGTTCAGAGAGGCTAAGTGACTTGCCCAAACTGACCCAGCCAGAAGGGGAGAGGTCTAACTAATCCACATGAGTGCAAAGCTCTATCCACTCAACTGTACAATGCTCAAGCCATTGTAGACACAGCCTAGATGGAATGCCACTGAAAAAAAAATGGTCATGTGCCTACACACTTTATATATTTTTAAGGACTGATGTTTACCGGGGATCTTTGGAAGGGTCCAGACACAGCCTGGAGCCACAGAGGTGTCTGCCCCTGTCGATAAGTTCCTCTGAGCTCTCCTACAGACAGCCAAACGCCTCACACCCTCCCCTGGCTCCTGGAGGAAACCACTTTCACACTCAGGGGAGGTGGAGGCGGTTCTTATCTTGACACTTCAAAGAAAGCTTTCCCCCTTGACATCTTCCTGCCCTAAACAGGGCTGATGGGGAAGGCTGGTGATGAAGGGTTTGCCTCCTCCCTTTGATCCTGGGACAAGCTGGGCAATTCCTGCTTTTCCAGGCTTGGGGAATGCTGGGCCCCACTGGCTTTGCTTCTTGCTTCCTATAATATTTATGGCTTCAAGTGGCTTCTTTACTTATTCAGTTTTGTCCAAAGGAAATTGTCAAGAGGTAAGGACCGGATTTCAAAAAAGAACTCTGTATCTGGTGGGGAGTAGGAACTGGTTTAACCAGCTGGATGATTTTGATGTTGCTAACTGCTTCTTACTACCCATGTTCGAATTCTGACACTGCTCTAATTTGGGTGTCATGGGTCCCCCCTGATAATCTAGCTATAGACACTGGTTCAAAAAAATTATACACTAGCAGGGAAATTTGTGAATGCAACTTCAAAGGGCTTTTTAAAGCCCATCCTTGAGTTTCTTGGGGGCCTATGGATTCAAGTTGAGAACCCCTCAGAGGACAATTGCACTACGAATAGGGTAGCGGTAAAACATGCTGCCAGAGCTGCCATGGCCTTTTCATCCTACCTTAGTCAAATTAGCGAGTCTCTCTGACCCTCTGCTTCCCTGTCTGTCACGTCCAGGCAACACCTCAGACAGTTGTGAGGATTACAGGCGTTCATCATATGAAGTGTTCAGCATGTATATTATTAGTAGTAACCGCGCCACTGGTGATAACCATGATTACCGCATGACTCCCTGTCTCTTCCCATGCTGCCCCTGCAAAGAGACTATCGGGAGAAAAGACACTTTCTATCCTCAGGCCTCAGTTTTTTCATCTGACCAATGGGTGGATCGCAGCCTTGTCCTGCCAATACACAGCCTTGATCAGGAGGCACCACCAAGCTAAAATAAAGGAGAGTGTTTCCTAACTACAGATACCACGAAAGTGTGACTCTGATGTCATTATTATTCTGTTACATGGAAAGCTTCGTTGGTCTTGAGTTGGGGTGTGGGGAGTCTTCCAAATCCATAGGCTTGGGCGGCTCCCTTGACAGTCTAGGTTCAGCAGAGCGGGGCCAGGAGAGCCAGCTTCTTGGTGGATTACTAGTACTAAATATTTGTATGGTGCTAATTCATAGCTCCCCAAATTCATCAAATCAAATCCATATTCAAGGCTGTTCTCCCTTGACTTCCTGGAAGGAGATGATAACACGGATATAAAAGAAATTTCTTCAAATCGCAAAGGAGAGGGGAGAGGGACTTACATATTCATTGAGTCAATACATTTATCTGACCCCGGCTCGGCACACCTAAGCAGTTGGAGAGAAAGTTATTAGGCAAAGACACTGATGGAGAAAGAAAAAATGAACCACAGAAGGAAGAAACGCTGATCCCCAGAATATATACACCCAGCATCCATTTGTTCCCCAGTGGATTGACAACCTTTTAAATGACAAGCACTGTTGTAGACCCTGGAGAAACTAAGACTGGATAAGGCTCTGGATTGGCTATAAAGAGCTTCCAGAATAACAGCAACAGTCAAAGCAGGCATCATGCCCTGCTCTCTATGTACCAACTCATTTAGCAAACATATACAGAACATCCATCATGCATCAGATGCTAAAGGCAAGCCCCTTTCCTTTGCCTGGCCTTCTGGAACCTGATAGAGTCCTTTTATCTCCGGCATGAATGCATGAGGGAAGATATAGACAAAACCAGACAGAGAGGCATAGGAAAATGAGCCAGCTGAGGAGGAGAGAGGGAGCCGTCAGCCAACAAAATTTAAGGACTCTTGTCCACCAGAAGACACAGTTTAGCCATCCACATCATCAGCAGACAGTTGTGGGCTAATTGATGACTTGCAGATTGCTGCCTATGGCAAAATGCACCCAGGGAAGTAAGGCGTAGGTCAATACATGTTTAAGTAAAAAGGTTCTGGAAAGCCCCAAGGGTCAAACGGGGAAAACAGCCTCCGATTGCCAAGAAGGAAGAAGCCAGGAGAAGCAAGGGTGGAAGGGGTGGCAGGGAGGGATGGAGGAGAGAGGTGAGAATCACTGAGGCTCAGTAAATCCAACTATTTTATGCCCGATGGCAGCTCTGCAGCGACCTAAGGACCAGAGAGGCCAAAAGAACAAATTTGTAGTTCATCTGCCTGCCTTTCACTTATTTAACGCACATAGTGGATTCAATGTGTTTAAACATACGTGGATTAATACACTTACTAAACTTATTAAGCGTCTCAAAGAGGACAAATGACAATATCACGAAGATATGCAGATATACGCATATACATCCTCATTCATACATCCGCCTATCTACAGATAGACACGTAGTATAGTGAAACAAATAAATAGTACAATAGAGTTTTTGTTTATGCTGTTTCATTTGACAGATTCTTTAATGGTTTTTAAAGGGATCTTTAAAAGTTGATATTGCGCTATTTACACATATACGCTAGTTTCGCCAATTAAATCAGTGAAGCACTGCATTAAGGTCTATACATGTAGCACCTCACTTGATTGCCGAGAACAACCTTGCAAAAGGCCCAGCGTTAGCCCCATTCTACAGATGAGGAAACTGAGGCTCAGACAGGAGACGTTTTACTGCCAGTCCATTTTTCCGTTTGCGATATGGGTATAACACCGTCCGTCCACAGGGATGCTGAGGCTTCTCGCAGATTCTCAGCCTCATCTTCTCTAAAATAAGAGCTTGGAGGGGTAGTAAGCACAACCAGGCTCTAGACTCAGATGGGGAGCATGTGATTGTCCCAAGAACTCGCAGCACTTTATTCAAGGAACCACACAATCTAACAAACCATTCGACTCTGGGTCACACTAAGAAAATTCTCTAGAGGTAGTTTATTTAAGTATAATACCAGCTTAAATTTACCATGTGTCTACTGTGTTCCAGAAGCAGAAAACAGTCATTTTAACTTCCAGGCTAGAAAACTATTTTTTAAAGGTTAATTAGAGAAGAAGTAGGGAGATAGGATGAAGTGTGTGAGTATTCTTACCCCATTTGACAGAACAATACATTGATGTAGAAAGATCTCGTAGAAAGATGTCAGCATCCTTAGTTTGCAAGCCACGGTGCCTTCCAGACCTAGCTACCTAGCTTCATCCCTTGGATTTAAACATCTATAGATCTCTTCATCTCTCTCTTATCAGTATGAATCTTAATGTCTTTACATTTTCCAGGTAGTTCTAGGATCATGTCTTTGATGCCCTTTAACTGGATTCTCTTCCCAGAAATTTCTGGAACTAGGGCTCATATATCATGCCTACCAACCCAAATAATCATTTATATGGCAAGTTTCCCCTCCTTTCTTTATTCTAATCCATTGGGAAACCGAACCACAGGATGGGTGAGCTGTGAGGGGGGTGTTTTTGGCCTCATTCCCACCACGTGAAAAAATTCAGAGCCACAAATTGAATGCTGACCGTCTGTCTTACCTCTTCAGACAGGGCATGAACAACAGGGCCAACATTTTCCCCAGAACCAACATTTGAGATACAAATCTGGCTCAGTGCTAGGTTTTCCAGATTTATCAAATAAAAATACAAGATGATAGGTAAATTTAAATGGAGATCAACGATGACTAACATTTTAGTATAAGTATATCCCATGTAACATTGGGGTTATACTTCTACCAAACAAATTAATTTTCCATTTATCTGAAATTCAAATGTAGCCGGGTGTCCTGTAGTTTATCTGGCAACCCTGAGTTGGCTCCAAAGCCTGAACACTGGTGGGGATTTAGAAGCAATTATAGGAGAATGACAAATTACAGAAGATGGGTAGACCCATCTCAAATATTTCAAGTTGGACGATTGAAACACACTTCTCGTGGAGGCACTCTGTGGCTGCCCGTGACTCCGTGACATGGGCACAATCGATGTTCCCATTCTGCAGAATGGAAAACTGAGGACTGGATATTTTGCAACCGATAAGTGGTTTTTACTGAGGCTAGAGCGTTTTAGGGACCAATGAGCCCAGACCCCTTGCTGTTTCTCACAGATCCCAGAGGTGCAGAGGCAGGAGGTCACTTTGCCTCTGGTCCCTCGCGAGTCCTCGGCAGAGCCAGGGCTCTGACCCGGAGCCTGGATGCCTTCCCACTCCTCTCTCTAAGTCCTTCCAAATCCACACCAGCTTTGATCCAACTCAAGTTCCACTGAGCCCTCTTTAGAGAAATTGAATTTCCTTAATAGGTTTTTCTAGACAAATCACTTGAGAGCCAGGAAAACACCAAGAGAGAATTAGGTGGAAGTTAGGAATGCCCCCATTCTACGTGTGGCTCTGCCTCAGACAGGCTGTGCAGACTTGGGCAAATCACTGGTCCTCTCAGAGCTTCAGTGTGGGGTCTAGAAAACAAAACCCTCAAAGTCCCTTCCGCGGTAGCCCTCGGCGATTCTAAGATGCCCTGTCCCCTACAAACTCCTTCCTCGAAGCCTAACCCTCACACATCCAGCGTCTTAGGCTGATACAATAGACAGTAGACAAATCCCATTACAGACCACTCTGTGAGTCTCCACTTTGTCACTGACTGCTATGTGACCTTAAATAGGCATTCTGCCCTAATCTCCCTGGGCCTGGCCTCTCCTATTAGCGGCTGGATACAAGGATATTTACCTGTAATAAAGCTCTTTGAGCTCCTCAGATAAAGAGCTTTGCATTAACAAAGCTCAAAGCCGATTGGTTTTTAATGGACCCGCAGACTGGCTTTGTTTTGCTGGGTTTTTTTTTGTGTTGCTTTGCCCCTTACACTCCACAGAAGTGCAAAGTTGTGTTTGCCCTCCAAATTCTCTCCGGGTTAATTCATCTGTTTGCTTCTGGGTTTGAATAGGTCTTCCTCCCCCGCCCCTCCGCCCCCCAACCCCTCAGACTAGAGGTTCCCAAACTCTCTCGGTTCCTGGTGACTTTAGCCTCTTAGTAATTTTTTTCATTAGGCACTGAACAATCCTGTTTGTGGAGTCACTAGCTCCAAAAAAAACTTAGTATGGATGCCCTAACAAGTCAGTACTGTTTGAAAAAATAATACACATCAATTTAAAGAGAAAATATTATTTTTTACTTAAGTAAGCCCAGTTACTTACTGATGGGATGCGTGTGCCCATTGGACACCGCAC
>NW_011888804.1:5290081-5294190 GCF_000151845.1 Pteropus vampyrus
ATATATTTTAGCCTTAGACCCGGAACTGCTTGCACGACAACTACAGACCGACTTCCTTGGCTCCCTCTTCCCATCCCCCTTGGGATGAGGACACGGTTCCCTCAGCTGGAAAGTCAGAGCAGCATTATGGTCCTGGGCCCTCTGATCTTCCCAGGGATATAGAAATCCCAATTGCCTCAAATCGTAGGCATTATTTTTCACACTCAAGCTTTTGATTAAGAAGACATTTGCCTATAATGTGCTCGTCTAGCGTTTTACTGTGTAAGTCAAATTTCTCACTCTGCCGGAAGCTGGAAATCCAGTTCCTCCTCCCCATCCTCCAGAAATTTCTCTCTCGGCTGCTCTCTTGTGCACATCCTCGCCTCTCCTGCCTTGCATCTGAGTCTCGACATCTGGAACAATGTAAAAGTCTCTCTGTCTCAATCTTAATTTGCCCTCTCATCGTGCCCACTGCAACGTGTGGACTTGGTCCACATGCAAAACTCATCAGGCCCTTCCTCGGCCGAGACAAACTTTAGGGTCCCAGAAAGAGGCGCGGCCACGTGTGAGATCCAGATCCTTCCTGGGCTCTCTCTTAGGGCTCTAGAAGATCAAACTCCATCTCACTCTCCATTGACATCCAATTGCTTAAACGACATCGAATTACTTGATTGACATTCGGTGACTTAAATTGAATCACAAAGCTCCTTTCCCTTTTCCCTTTTCCCCTCTCTGTCCTTACACCTGCCGTTCCCTCTGGCCACAAGCCGTTCTCTCTTGTCTGTCTGGAAAACTCCAGTCCATCCGCCAGACCCTATTTGGATACAACTTCTAGAAAGCTTTCGCCGCTGTCACTCTCTTCCAGCCCAGCTACGTCTCCGATACTTCTGTTGCCTGATAATTAATAAAAGTCCACATTGAGCCATTGCCATGGATTAGAGACTGTTCTAAGCACTTTGTAGTTTTACCTCATTCGTTCTTCACCATTTCCCTTCGGGTTGGATGGCTATCAGTACCACCCCCATTTTACAGATGAAAAAACTGAGTTAAGTCACTTCTCCAGGGCAACATGGCTTGACCATGCGCTCCATGACTGGAGACACTCAATGAACATGGGATGCCTCCTTCACTGATGGGACCAGGATGGCTGCGAGTCTGGGAAGCCTTTAGACTTCTGTTTTCTTTCTCTTATGCTTCTTTCTTGGCATGATTGGAGGAAGGAGTGCTTCAGGTCTGGACAGACCATGATGGTATCTAATTCACATTGTAAATTCAGTCTTCCTCAGCTCTGTGGCCAGAGGCCGAAATCAGAATTCTTATTCTCAGTAATTCCATCTACATGCTATAAGGCTCGCCAGATTTAGCAAATAAAAAAATAAGGTGCCCAATTAAATTTGCATTTTAGATACACAGCAAATAAGTGGTTAGTATAAGTATGTCCCACATATTGCATGGGATATACTTATATTAAAAAAAAATTACTCATGATTTATCTGAAACACGTATTTACCTGGATGTCTTGTACTTTACCTGGCAACTCTACACATGGGATAATGCAAACTCCCTGGCCGGGGTGTCCTACTAGTCGCTAAAGGGAGGGAGTTTACTTTCATTACGCACTTGATTTTTGCCAGCTATCCAGCATTGTGCTTTACATTCATTAATTTAATTCTCCCAATAACCTCGGGTGGGCAAGCGGGTATGAGCTGCCCCATTTTACATATTTTTCTAAGTAAGATCTACCGTTCATTGTCCTTTTATTATGCATCAGTGAGACAGATTAAAGAGGGCTACAAATTCTTTCACATCCTTCTGTTGTCCCCTCCTTGAATCAAGAGAGGGTAGTGGCCTGTGATTGCTCTGGCTAATAGATTATGGTGGAAATGACCCTCCTGCTTCCTGTGTCTTGGAACACTCGCGTGGGGGCAAGCCAATGAAAATACGAGTCCAACTAGTCTACACCACCATGCTGTGAGGAAGCCCGAGGCGCACGTAGAGGCCTTGGAGGATGAGATGCCACATGAAGAAGGAGAAACACCTGTGAGTCAAAACGACATCTTGGAAATGGATCCTCAGCTAACCCCACGTGGACCACAGGTGAACTGACCAGCTGAGGCATACACAAATTCTTGACCTGCAAACTCATATACAAAATGAAACGGCTTTTAAACCACGACGTTCTAGAGATGTTCATTATACAGCAATAAGTAAATGGACCAAGTCCAAGACCATCAGACGAGTTCTGGCCCCACCACTTATTAGCTCTGTGCCCTTGGGCCTCAATTTCCTCAGCTATCAAGTGGGGATGATCCCTAGTTCATAAAAGAGAGAACACAGGCTCCAAAAAGCTTAGTAACTTGCTTGAGGCCACACAGCTCATAAAGATCTGGAAAAGCCCTCATCGGCCTGACTCCAAAGCCTGCCTTATATTTCTCCATTCATATCAGCTTCGAAATCCCAGCCTCAGTTTCCCTACCTATAGAGTGAGGAAGCTAATAGCACCTTCTTTATAGGGTTATTGTGTGTATTAAAAAAATATATATAGAGAGAGAGAGAGAGAAAGTGCTTAGTCTAGTGCCTGGCACATAATAAGTACCCAGTAAGCATTCACAATGATGATTATTTTATTTTCTTCCCTGCCGAGGCTGACAGCGTACATCCATCCTGGGCCTCTCTACTTTCTTCACATCCCTAACTTGCGGGAAACCTCATCAGGAGGACATCTTTAACTGAGGAACGCAGAGCACTACCTTTTAATATTTAATGAATTCCTGAGGCGCTCACATTGGAGAGCAATGTGAGAAATATCTTGCAAAAGTCTATTCATGTTAATAAAATACCACCCAACAGGTTGGCCATTGCCCACAATTAAGAGTTTTCGAGCAGGTCAAATAACTCTGCCATGATTTGTGTGGCTCCCTTGTCCACCCACCTTTCTTCATTTTTATGGGAGCAGGGGTTATTCTTCTGCTTAAGTTCGCAGACTTTGGCTGGTCTTCCTTCCCCATTCCAACCAGTGATTTCAAACACTAACGAGGTGTTTATATTCCCTGCTCATCCATCACAGATGTGTGAACTCTGAGCTCCAACTGATAGCTGAGAAATTCTAAGTTGGCTGCCAAAAAAGGAGGCCCTTTCAAAAGGAGCTCCCCCCACCTTTTCGGGGCTTCTTTAGGTCAAGGGAGGTGAGGGGGGAGGGAGGAAAGGGCGATCTCCCCCTTTTTTTTCCTGACAGAAAGAGAGCACAGAATTCACATTTCCTTGCTGGTTAATACATGCCAAACCTGTGGCAGGCACCTGCCCATAGCCCCTTATAAAATCTAACACAAGGAGGCAGAACGGCTTTACGCTCATTTGCTGTTGGAAAAACAGAGGTTCAGAGAGGTGAAGCTGCATGCCTCGGGTCACACAGCTAGTCAGGGGCAATTGCAGAACTGGAACCTAGATTTTTAAGGTCGTGAAGCCTCCAGTGGTCATTGAATTAGAGGTGCTCTTCAGAGTCATCTGGGGAGCATTTCTGAAATTTGTTCTGAGTTCTTTGTCTGCCAGACTACTGAATGAGAAGCACTAGGGGTAGGTGCTCATAATTTGAACCAGCTCCTTGGTGATTCCCATGCACTCCCACATCAAAAGAACAACTGAACTGCTTCGAGCAAGTGCTGTCGATTGTTTGAGTTTGCATCCTTTCTTCCTGACACTGAGCTCCACGGGCCCCATGACCTGTTTCCTTAAGGATACCTTACTCTGCTGTTCTTGGGAGCTGGTCCCAGAGCAGAAACACGGTAAAGTGGCTTGGACTTCAGACAAGCCTGTGTTTGAACTCACTTCCACCACTTACTGGCCATCTGGCCACCTGACTTCATTCACCTGAGTCTGTTAACTCATCTGCAAAACAGGAACACCTGTAAAGGTGGTTGTGAGATATCGATAAAATAATATAAGGTTTATAAAAAAACTTTTCAAATACTTCTGATATGTAGATTAAAACCTAGCAGCTACGGTAAATCTATCGACCTACGCACTTTCCCTTACTTCATCCCTCTTTCTTGGAAAAAGTCCTTCATGATTCTTAATTCCTCTCTGATATCTGTCACCTGCTTTCAGTGGTCACGTTGAGTCATGTTTGGGGC
>NW_011888804.1:5298405-5299695 GCF_000151845.1 Pteropus vampyrus
GAGCTGGATTCTGAGAACATGTCCCAAGCTCAGCAAGAAGAGGCCATGATTGATTGGTGATGCCTGCCACAGACACAGATGAAGGTTTACAGCAAGTGTGTCATTTATTTGCCAGAATTGGAATATCATACTTAAAATAGCTCTTTCTGATTCAATTTGCTCACTTTATAAGTGGGGGAAATATAGAAGAAAAGGAAGAGGAGTTCTTTAAAGCAGAGCTGAGACTCGAATGAGGGAAGCCAGGAGCCTAGGAGGCACAATTTAAGGAGGCACTCCCTCTTGGGTCTGTGCAAATGCCAACTCCTCACTTGCATGACCCCGAGAGCGAATGCCTCTTTAAATTGTGTGCCTTAGGTGTCTCATTTGTCTTGCCTTAATCCCGGCCCTGGTTCAAAGTCACTCTTTCAAAAAATCACCACGCATTCTATTTGGAAGAATCAGTGCCTCTCTACGGAAAGTTCATCGATGCTATCTGTTAACATTCTTCTGATTGAAAGTAATAGACAACGACTGAAGCTTAAGAAAAATGGAATGAGGTGTCTCACACAACCCGAGGGGAGGGATTCAGGCAGGGCAAAGACAGGCCTAGAATTGAGACTCAGAGCAAGTTTTCTCTCTGTCTTTCATACTTACTTACATCTTCTTTCTAAGCCGAGTGCCTTTCCCTGCTCCACCCTTTACCAAGCCTGTGCATTTGGAACAGCCCCTTACTTTTCTCATCGTTTCAATACGAACACTATCCCTTGTTCCTTACCTCCTCATCTCATAGGGCTGCAGGGAGTAATACCTGTAAACGACTCAAGTAGCTGAAAGAGACAAAGTGCTCAATTCATCTTGGCGATCATCATCATCGCCACCACCACCACTGGCATCATTATTTCACATTTCCAGCTCCTGTGGTGAGTGGAAGGGAGTCCCCCGGTATTCATAAGTTCACGTGTTACAGTCTCAAACTTACGGGGACACCGACTTCCTCCTGCAGGGCCCATTCCAAATTCTTTGGAAAGGTCCTCTGAGTGGCCCAGATTGGGATAATTCTGATCTAATCAATTATGGCCAGGGTAGGCGTGGGGCTTCTGGGAGCCAATCGTGATTGGTTAGGGCAATCAATGGTTAAGGCGTGGGCAAAGCAGACACCCCCGATGTTGCATGAGTTCTGGAATATCCCCTGGCTTGGTTTTGATGGAACAGTGTTGAGGACAGTGGGAGATTCTCTTCTGCATCATTTCGATCGGTCATTCTATCCATCCGCTCACCTGTTGAGGACCCCAGCAATGATTCGATCTGCCT
>NW_011888804.1:5301060-5302867 GCF_000151845.1 Pteropus vampyrus
GAGGACAGTGGGAGATTCTCTTCTGCATCATTTCGATCGGTCATTCTATCCATCCGCTCACCTGTTGAGGACCCCAGCAATGATTCGATCTGCCTTATACCCATGCCAGCCCAGGCCCAGGTTTTGAGATTTGAGCCCGCTAATTGAGGGCTGCCATCAGGCCACAATTTGTTCTGATCTAACAGGTGCCACTGAGCCCACTGGGTCCAGGATAGGTAGGTTCGTGTGTTGCAAGGTTCAAGGAGTAGCAGGATCGGGGAAAGTCTAAGGCCTTGAATGTCGCTGAATCATGATGGAAGGGGAGGGGGAGGGAAACCCCAAACCCCAAAGAGAATGAGGACCCAAGAAGGGGGAAAATGGAAACGGAAGGAAGAAGGGAGTCTGGAGCGCCGTGGCATCGTCTGATAGTGAAGGAGGAGGAGGAGAAGGAGGAGGGAGAGAAGAGGAAGTAAAAGAAAAAGAAGCAGAGTAGCAGCTGATGAGGTATGAAGATGGTGATGAAGATGCTGCTGCTGTCGCTGTGATGTGGAAGATGAAATGCTTCTGACGGACACCGAGGAAGCAAGTGCTGATCAACACAGTCTTCTGGAAAAGGTCTCCTTCTCCCTCATTATGCTTCAACCTGTAACGCACACCTGCCCTCCTCCCCATCCCCCAGCTTCCCCTGGACAAGAAGAAAAGAAAAGGCACAGGGACCCCAACAATAATTGAAGAGTTCTGGTTCAAAGGAGGTGCCCGGGCTTGGAGAGCTTGCCCTGCGGTGGAAAAGGGGCTCTAAGAGCAGCTGGTAAATCATTTCCCCAGCTGGCTGGGCGGAGGAAATTGCTGATCCCCTATCACTAAGCCCAGGAGGTGGGAATGGGCCCCCTGCGACACAGGCTTGTCCGGGGAAATATGGTAGTGGCTTCGCTTCCGATGCTGATGTGAGAATATCTCGCTTCTTCTTTTATCCAGGAATGCCATAGAGACGGTAACTAAAGACTAGGTCCCAAGTATTTGCCAGGCTCTGTCTCAGGCTTTACACATCTTTTCATCTTCACATGAATGCTATGAGGAAGTTATTTTTTATTAAATCGAAGTTATGAACTGGCTATATACAAACGTTGCTGAAGTATGAAACTGGCAATTTCATATGATTCGATCTATTATTATTATTAGTTGTATCCCAGAGAGCTGAAGTAATTCACCCCAAATTACCCGGCTGCAGTGTGAGGATGAACACCGCACGATGGTCAGGAAGCTCGTGTGTTATGGATGGTCGCTACCTCCCTGCTCTCGATTCATAGCCTCTCTCCTCCGAGCCTCAGTCTCCTCCCTTGGGAACGAAGGATGGTAACAAGGAAGCTGCCATTTATTAAGCATGTGGTAGGAACCAGGCGCTGCGCGCAGCACTGCGCCCATCACCTGACTGTCCGCTTTGTACTTCGGGTCTGAGCTCAGTGCCTGCACGTGGCTGAAGCCCAGCTCATGCTGCCCTTATTGTAGCCCTGCTGTGGGAACCGGAGGACAGAGGACGCCCCTTACTAGGAATTAAGCCACCTCCCCCGCCCCGGCCACACGCAGTCTCCCAGGTGTCTTCCTGGGGGTCATCCACGCGCCTCTCCTGCAAACATGGATCACCGGCTCACAGTGAACTTGATGAGATGCTATGCCTGACCGTCTTCCTACAGCCCATGGTGAGGGAGGTAAAGCGGGGCCAGAGAAACAAACGCTTGTCCTGCACGTTATTCCGATCACTCTGTTCTGTCGTTGGTTCTTTGGCGGCTCATTCATTTACCCACCATCCATCGAGCATGTGTTACATGCC
>NW_011888804.1:5302917-5304541 GCF_000151845.1 Pteropus vampyrus
GGACTGCAAGGAAGAATGTTGCGGGTACAAAAGAGGCCAAGGAAGAAAGGGTTAAGCAGAAAGGAGTCATGCAAAGATTTGGGGGAGAGCCAAGGACTTTGAGCTGGATCTTAGGTTCTTGAAGGAGGAACCCATCAAACAGATGAAGGAGGGAAGTATAACTTGCCTAAGAATATCCATTCCACAAGGTCAGGGCTTTGCCTTGTCTCCCCAGTGCCTGGACCATGTTTGATAGTCAGTACCTGCTCATGAAGCACTTGCTGTCTGTTTATTGCAGCATTATTTACAGTAGCCAAGATTGGAGGCAACCCAAGTACCCATCAATGGATGAATGGATAAAGAAGAGGTGGTACATATATGCAATGGACTATCACACAGCCATGAAAAGGAATGAAATCTTGCCATCTGCAACAATGTGGATGGACTTAGAGGGAATTGTGCTGAGTGGAGTAAGTCAGACAGAGGAAGACAAATGCCATATGATATTGCTTATGTGTGGAATCTGAAGAACAAAATAAACACACAAAATAGAAACAAAGTCATAGATACAGAGAAAAAACTGATAGTTGCCAGATTGGGGGCACGGTGTTGGGAGGATGGGTGAAAAAGGGGAAGGGATTAAGAAGTACAAATGGGTAGTTACAAATCGTCATGGGGATGTAGAGTACAGCATAGGGAATCTAGTCAATGATATTGTAATAATTATGTGTATGGTGTCGGGTGGGTGCTAGATCACTCCATAAGTTATATAAATGTCTAACCACTATGCTGTACACCTGAAACTAATATAATGTGGTCTGCCAACTGTAATTGAAAAATTTTAAAAATATATTAATTTGTCAAAAAAGAAAAAGAAAAAGAAAAAGAAAAAAACGTTTGCTGTCAAAAAGCCATGAATGAAATGAAATGAGCCATGATGGGGCATGAGCTCTCTGGCCACCCAGGCTGCAATGGTCAATGGAAATGGGAGGGATCAAACCATGACTAAGAAGGGGGCAGGGGGAGGTCTTTCCGAAGAGCTACGATTTGCAAGAATAGCACTCCCAGACCCTGAGTGGGTATGCGGGGATCACTGTACTCCCGGGCTGGCATCTTTCTGAGAAAACCATGAGCTGGAAGAAAACAAGTCAGATGCTCCTAGTGGCACCCTGCAGAAGGCGCAGGGTTTGAGGGGCACCCAGCTATTTCTGATGGTGAGTGAGCTGCGTGTCTGCCCCATCAGTGTCTTCCTGCTTGGGAGACAAGGACGGAGGACCGAAATGTGGAGGATAGACATGAGCAAATGGCACGCGTGCAGAGCAATTGCTGGAGGGTCACTGAGAAGGGAGATTGAGACTTTACCTCAGTTAAATCCTTTCATCTATTCACTTAACATGTATTTATTGAGTGTGGTGGGTGCTATGTGTGTAGGTGCTAGGTGCAGAGTGATGAGTGTAGACACACACACAGACACACACACCCTCCCTGTCCTCAGAGGGTGTGAAGTCTGGTGAGGAAAACAGATGGATTTCATTGAATACCACTTCTAGAGCTTTCTCCTATCCTCCCAGTTTTCTCTAATACAGAGGCCCCAAACTGTCCAATTTCTGGACCAATCCAAGATATCTGGGGGCCTCCAGAATTT
>NW_011888804.1:5308626-5313968 GCF_000151845.1 Pteropus vampyrus
AGAGAGCTGAAGTAGTTCACCCCAAATTACCCGGCTGCAGTGTGAGGATGAACACCGCACGATGGTCAGGAAGCTCGTGTGTTATGGATGGTCGCTACCTCCCCGCTCTCGATTCATAGCCTCTCTCCTCCGAGCCTCAGTCTCCTCCCTTGGGAACGAAGGATGGTAACAAGGAAGCTGCCATTTATTAAGCATGCGGTAGGAACCAGGCGCTGCGCGCAGCACTGCGCCCATCACCTGACTGTCCGCTTTGTACTTCGGGTCTGAGCTCAGTGCCTGCACGTGGCTGAAGCCCAGCTCATGCTGCCCTTATTGTAGCCCTGCTGTCGGAACCGGAGGACAGAGGACGCCCCTTACTAGGAATTAAGCCACCTCCCCCGCCCCGGCCACACGCAGCCTCCCAGGTGTCTTCCTGGGGGTCATCCACGCGCCTCTCCTGCAAACATGGATCACCGGCTCACAGTGAACTTGATGAGATGCTATGCCTGACCGTCTTCCTACAGCCCATGGTGAGGGAGGTAAAGCGGGGCCAGAGAAACAAACGCTTGTCCTGCACGTTATTCCGATCACTCTGTTCTGTCGTTGGTTCTTTGGCGGCTCATTCATTTACCCACCATCCATCGAGCATGTGTTACATGCCAGGCACCGTTCTGGGCACATCCAGCGACCTCCGAGCTCACCTTTGGCACCTTCGCGTGTCTGACTGTTTGGAGGCTGCAGCCTGAGCCAGTCGCTGTGGGAGCCCCTCCTCCACCGGCAGCTAATCTAGCTCCCGGCATGCAGTAGGTGCTTAAACACTGATGCTTAAATCGCACCGAGAAGAATCGTTCTGGTTCAGGCACATGGTGGGCACGTTGCAGGCGTTCAGAGGATATTTGTTGGATGGAGGGAATTGGAGTGTAGAAGTTCACGTATATTCCCAAGGCGGGCTGGGGTTTGGGGAGAGGAGAGGTTGGGCCTGTTTTTATTTGCTGTCACTTTAGTTTGATTTTCACCGTATTGACTTCCCCGGAAAGGAAGGGGCCCCTCAGGTGAATGGCAAGGAACCCCAGATCAGGCCTGGCTTATATTCACATAACTTTCTCATATTACCAGCTCTGGATCCCACTGCACAGGCCGCCTCATTGTGTAACAGTCCCCCAAGAATCCTGGCGGACCCTCTGAGCATCCTAACTCCCCCCAAAACGAACTCCCAAGCATAACAGCCAGGAATTCCCTAAAGTGAGTGACCCCGAGCACACAAAAGGTGCACAAAAGGCAAAAAATAATAGCTTTCCTTCATTCCCCCTAAGGCCCGTGATGCAACGCCATAAAGCATTTGATTTAGGATATTAAATGCCGTTGGTGATGAGAACGTCATGTAAAATTTGCTTTGCGACTCCTTTCTTCTCAAACTGTCATTAAAAATGATTTATAGGTGAGCCTAAGTCTCAGAAACAACATGATTAGAATTGAGGGGTTTGGGAGATCGGGTGTCCAGGGCTGCCTTGTCCTGCCGTCTAGAGTCTCAGAGACGGACAAGGCGGCGTGTGAGACGGCAGCCAAGTGTTCCTCAGACGCACGCGTGTACAGAAGGAACACGTGCTCCTCGCTGAGGTGAAAACAATGAAGCCTTGTTGGATATCATAACCTGTTGGTTTCAAAAGGTGGATTCCAGAGGGCCAGGCCGGAGGATGCTTCTTTGCAGAAACCCACAAAACTGAGGTTTCACCAGACACCCAGTTTCCAAAATAGGCTTGAGAGCAGGTGATGCTGTCAGATTTGTACATAGTAAGGACATAAAGGTCTCATCTGCATTTTACCTTTATTATGTGCCTGACACTTGCCACAGCAACCCCAGGAATCAAACACTGTTGTTCTCATTTCTATTTTACAGATGAGAAAACCGAAGCTCAAAGGGATGATGAAATATCTGGCTCATAGTTACACAGCTAGAGTGAGAGGCGGAGTCAGGATTCGAACCCAGGCAGCCATGCTCCAGAGCCCATAGGCTTAACTCGCTATCCTACACTGGGTCATAACTTCTGAATTAAAGCGACTCTAAATACCCCTTTGCTTCGCATGCCTATATCTCCCTGCCCCCAAAATAGCCGTTAATTAAGCACCAATGACAGGCCACTCTCCTGGGTGCTTGCTACATGTTATGCCTAATCCTTGTTATAACTCCGCCAAATTGGAGATGGATTTCCCCCTCATTCTACAGAAAACTGAAGCCTAAGGTTATACAGCGAGTAAGTGGCTAGGCAGGGAATGTAATCTTGTTGGCCAGATTCCAAAGCAAACCTACTCACAACGAGGCCGTGTTCTGCAAAACGACACACAAGCATCTTTTGAGGAACTGAGAGTAAGCATGGTCCTTAGGGAGCAGAGTCTCCCGGAAGGATCTAGAAGTTTGGGCGCATTGGGAGTATAGGAAGGATTCGTGAAGGTGGGGAGGAGAAGCGCACAGGTAGGAGGAATCGCATAGTTGGTGTTGGGGTCTGACTACTTTGAGGTGTGAATGGCCTCTGCCCATCCAGCCAAGCAGGGTGAGCTATGAGCCATTTTCCCTTGTAGAAGTTTCCAGAAACATTTTCTGATAGAGCCTAATAAATAGAGACAATGAAAGAAGGAAATGGTTGAAACAAGAGGAAAAGAGAAGGAAAATGATTCATCTGAAATTGCAAATCGGAGACTGGCCACAGACTTGTTTTGTGTCATCTGTGTAGCGTTTGAATCAGTCAGGATAAGTTCGATGCTGCTGCTGTAACAAACAGCCCCCCCCCCCATTTTTAGAAGTGTAAATAACAATCACTTATTTCTAGCTCTGGCAACATGTTTATTGTGTTTCTGCCCGTGAGATCAATAGGGGTTACGTTGCTTGTTTGTCATTATAGTAACTCAAGAATCAAGCTGGGGTCCCCATCTCTTCGTGTGCTGCTATGCTGAGGCAATGAGGAAAGTCTGGGTGTTTGAGGCACTAGCTTCTGTAGAAGTGATGGGCGTCACCTCTGCTGACGTTTTATTGGCTAAAGTCAATCACGTGGCCACGCCTAACATCAAGGGGACAAGGAAAGTACAAGTCCACCTTGTTCTTGGGGAGAAGTTCTAGAACTATCTGGTAAATAGCACCAGTGAAAACCACAGTGTTCAAATAGTTTTTGCAAAGAGTTTCATTGCAAATACTTTATAACCAAATATTTTATGGGCATATAGATATTTGGCTTCTATGTACAGAATTGAAAAATCTGGAAACTCCGGCGCATTGGAGCTGAGCAGCGTCACCCCTTAGGAGGAGCACGCACTCTCGATTCTGCTGCTGGCTCCGCCTGGCCCACCCACGCAGGCTGGTCAGGTGCCTGTCTTCAGGGGGCACTTGGCGTTCAGACTTCTAGTTTAGAAGGATGAACAGGGCTATTAAGTGCTTGCTCTGGCATTTTGTGTCCATCGCCAGATGCACTTGTAATCTGTTCCCATCGCAGTGACAAGTAATGCTAACGCCCTGGAAATGCCTCGCACAGACCAGGGGTCAGCAACGGGACCACAGAAGCCCACTAAGGGTGGACTGAAGGGATTCGTGCTGTGGGGGAGGGAGTGGGCGTATGTAGGAGGAATCACAGAGCCCAGGTGCCCGGTGAGGGGTGCCTGGCCAGGGGGAGCGAAGGCAGGCAGCTGCTTCTCCTAGAAATCTCCTATTTCAGTTGAGCTGCCACTTCCCACACAAGTCCTCGGGTTCCAGGCATTCCCATCTGCAAGAGGCGTGGGAACCTGCCTATGCAACCAGCAGCGTGGGTTGAGATGACGTTTGGGTCTCCATGGTGACCTGAACCCAGTGGAGTGTTAAAGAACCACAGTGGGGAAGGTGTCAAGTTGTACTCAGAGAAAGAGAGTGTGTCAGTCAGGGTAGTTGAGATTATGTTGCAGTAACAAACGACCCCAGATTCTCAATGACTTAAAACAACTAGAGATTATTCTCACTCATTCGACATGTCAATCTCGGGTCATCGGCAGGGTTGGCTCTACACATGGTAGCCACGCAAATTCCTAGGGTGATGGATTAGCCACCATCTTCAAAATTGTCAGCCTCCGTCCTAGAGCAAGAGAGGGCTGGAGGCTGCCACCCCAGTAATCTAATACTCCTACCCAGAAGTGACACATCTATTCTTCTGAGGCTCCATTCAAGTATCAGAGTCAGGAAACACAGAAAATCAGAAATATCTGGCGAACAAATCAGTGAATGACCACCATAGTGGAAGAAGCAACTACGGCTTTTATAAACCCCGCTCTATAAACACAAACAGTATTAAACAAGGTCTTAATAACTCGGCGCATCCATCTTCAAGGCCACAAGGCCTCTGTTCTTGCTGTGCCCTTGGCCTAGGACACCATTCCCCTGCTCTCTGGCATGCTTCTTCCCATCACGCAGTTTTCTGCTTGTCTCTCATCACCTTGCCGAGGTCTTCCCTGACCTCTCTATCTAAAGCGATCACTCCCTTCCAAATCATTCAATTATGTATCGCATTGTGAAAATTTTTCTTCCCAGTCCTTATCACTATCTAGAATGGTTTTTTTTTTTCTTTTAAAATTGCACGTTTGCATTTAGGTATTGTCGGTGTTCATTCTCCAAGACTAGCATGTAATCATCGTCAAAGCAGGAACCACTGATCTCCACGACTATCTCCCACCATTTTGGATAGCGACCAGCACATAGTAGATGCCCAATAAATCAATGTGAAAGGTGTATGAGATGAAGAGGTGCCTGCTAACTGCATGAATGGACAGATCAATGGCTACAACTCGTTTAACACATGCTATGTGCCCCTGGTTCTCCTCCTTTGCTAATCTCTCACACCCACCTTGCCAGGTGGGCCCTAAGACTGGTCCCACTTTGCAGAGAAGGAGACTGAAGCTCAAAGAAGTAAAACGACATACCTGGAGCCAGAACTAGAAAATGACAGAGTCGGTATTTAAACCAGGGCTTGCCGGAGCTTCTGCCATTTCTACTGGGCTGCACTGGTCCTCAAGGGGTGGCTATCAATGAGGCCTCTTGGGCGTAAGGCGTAGGGCTGAGTGCTAAGGAGAGGGGACAAGTCCTCATTCACGGTCTCTGCCTTCTCCTCAAGAGAATCCCATTTTCTGAGCCTAGGGTTTCGGTGATTCCATTTATTGAACATTTGATTTACGGCTCGTCGTGGGTTGAATGGTGGGTCTTCAAAAAGGTAAGTCCACATCTTGGCCCTCAGCACCTGTGGATGTGACTTTATTTGGGAAAAGGGTCTTTACAGATGTAATTAAGTTAGAGATCTCAATGTGGAATGATCCTGGATGATCCAGATAGGCCCTAACCCCAGTGACAAGCATCC